>NC_044982.1:49297397-49598883 GCF_008728515.1 Papio anubis | reverse complement strand
AGGAATTCTATCATCAACTGCCGTTTTAGCAGAGGGGAGCTATGTATATTTTTTCCTTCTTTTAAGGACTCACTTCAAGTTGTTGAAATATTTAATTTGCAATAATTAATTAAAATAGCCCGAACTCCTCCCACCAAATTACAGGTTGGTGAACAAAAAGAGAAATCGCTCCCTTTGCCCATTTTGTGGACAGAATTACTTTGCAGGAACAGGTATATTTCAAGATTTCCTTTCCAATTAAACAATGCAGTGCACACATTGTAAAGACAGAATTTTCACTGAACATTTTCATGAATGGTTTCTGGTTGTTGGCTGTATCCTGAACCTTACTGTAAAATGGTAACAATAGTGTTTGCTAGTAACAATTTTAAATTAGGAGGCCAGGAGTTAGGATTTTATAGACTAATACACGTGCCTGCTATAGCCAGTTGGTAAGATGAAGAATATTCATTTACAAAACAGGCGATAATTTAAGTAAATCATAAATCTTTTGATATATATTAAAAGCCAAATATATTTTTGAATGAATGAATATCTTTAAGAACTGATTATCAAAATTATTTTATGTAATCTCTCCCGCCTCACCCTCCTTACTACCTTTTTGCATAACTTTACTATCTCTGGATACTCAAAGATGAATAGGATAAATCCTACTTTGAGGGACTGATGGTCTGGCAGTGGGCAGAGTGGCATTTGAGGAGAAGAGGCTAAAGGACTTAGTGAACTGGTGCAAGAGAGGAACACTAAGAAGACTGAAAGTTTTCTAGTTTGGACCCCTGGTTTGGCGGGGAGGTTATTAATCAAAATAAAGAAGGAACACAGGTTAGGAGTGGGGTGGGGATCACAGATAGTAAATTTAATTTAGGACATCCTGAATTAGAAGTGTCATAGGATATCCAGGTGCAGATGTCAACTAGGCAATTAAACATATATACATATACACATGTATTTATGTAATATATTTACACGTACATATATATTTATGTTATACTCACACTATATACATAGAGAGAAATTTGTGAGAGTTGTCAGACTATTAGCAGCCACCTGCTAAGAGTCTGGACACCTGGTTTGGTAGTGAAGTCATTAATCAAAATAAATGAGCAGGTGGCTGCTAATTATATGGAAGCAGATGAGATTGTCTATGCAGAACACGCACAATATGTAGAATAAGAGAACAGGGCTGAGAACAAGATCTTAGGTAACACCGGTATGAACAGGATAGACAGAGGAAGAACCAGCAAAGGAATCTGAGAAGAAAGAGGAAAAGGAGGAGAATGAAAAGAGAGTTGTCACGTAAGTCAAAGGAGAAGAGAATGACTACTACCTATGGTTAGGTAGGAAATCAGCAGGACGTGTTTTCCCAGCACTGGTCACAAGACCCTGCTCAAGAAAACAGGAGCTGATCAAAACGATTTGCAGCAAAGGAACTGGTCAAAATCAGCTAAACCCAAGACGGCAATGAAAGAGACCTCTGGTTGCCCTCATTGCTAGCTGTACACTAATTATAATGCATTTGCATGCCAAAAAACACTCCCACCAGCGCCATGACAGTTTACAAATGCCATGGCAACTCCTGGAAGTTACCTCATATGGCTTAAAAAAGGAGGCACCCTTGGTTCCAGCAACTCCCAGAAAGTTCACAAATAGCCCACTCTTTGTTTAACATATAGTCAAGGAATAGCCATTATATAGCTAGCCAGCAATCTATGAGGGCTGCTGCTTCTGCTGCTGCTTCTACTGCTACTGCTACTGCTACTGCTACTACTATGTCTACACAGCAGCCATTTTCCTGTACCCTGTTTCTCTAATAAAGTTGTTTTTGCTTTGCTTTGTTTGCTCGTTTGTGAAGTCTCTCCTGTGCAAAGCCAATTTTGAAGTCGGGCTGCATCAAAGGGGTCTAGTAAGAAGCTGGCAACTTATAATGTGGCAATTTGGAACCACTGGTGTCTTGGTGATGGTTGTTTGGTTGGCATGGTGAAGGCTTGAGTCAGAACATCATCCCCACAGGTGAAGAGTTAATGGATGATGAGGAAGGAGAGATGTTGGATCACTTTGAGAAGCTTGATTATGAAGGAGAGGGACAGAGCAGTGGCTTAAGGACTGCAGGATATGAGGACAGTTTTGTTTATGTCTGAGTTTGGAAATAATTGAAGATAGGGCTATATTCAGATGACCCAGAATGGGAAGATGGAGGTTCTGACTGTTGACTGCTGGCACGCGTGTGCGTGTGTACTAATTTTTGTACACCCGGCTAATTTGTACGCCTGGCTAATTTTTGTACTTTTAGTAGAGACGTAGTTTCACCATGTTGGTCAGGCTGGTCTTGCACTCCTGACCTTGTGATCCGCACCCCCTCGGCCTCTCAAAGTGCTGTGATTACAGGCGTGAGCCACCGTGCCCAGTCTCCCTCACTCTTAAAACTCTGGCATTATACCATCCAATAAAGACTTAGGTCATAACTTTTGCCTTGGGACCATCTTTTGAGGACACCAGTGTACCAAAAATGTAATGAAGATGGTAATGGTAGTATCGTCATCAAGATTTCAGTCCACCCTTTCCAGTGAGAATAGGGAATAGGAAGGGAGGCAAAGGAATATAGTGAGGGCACTGCTAGCCCACATAAACTATTGTACAAATTTAAAAAGTTGACTTCTCTGGATCTATGCAACTCATAGGCATGGTTATTGCATAGAGTTTGGACTGGATTTGAGCTCTCAGGTATCCCCTCAGCTGCATATCCTTATGCAATAAACATCCTATACGAGCATAGTCTTGAGCACAGTAGAAGCATTATGCAACTTATGAAGGAGGAAATTCAGAAAGCTCAGTTTTGTAAAGCACTTCTAGTAGCACATGTTGATGTGGTTATATCCAGTTCTAAGCAAGAGATGAATTTTACACTTATTGTTTACAGTCTCTGTTTATATGACAGTTTACCTTTTTTAGGAAACAGCTTAAATGGGTCTTTTCCTTAGTAGGCTGGTAGAAGAGAGATGAGTTGAGCTGGGTTATAACTAGTCAATTCAATTCATGTTGAAGCTGTTGTTTAAAATGTTCCAGGCATTATACTACATGGGGAGCAACAATAAGGAATCAGCACGAGTTTGCATACATTTTTAGCATCACTGAATAACGCAGAATAAAGAGCAGAGAAAATGGATGATTGTGCTTATTCAGGACTGAGAATGCCTTTCCGTTTTTTCATTAGCTACTCACATTTTTACCTTCCACTCAAACCTGGTTCAGGTTCTATACATCACTCAGGGCTTCAATCTTCTCCTAATACTCAACCCCCACATCCCCCCAAGGAGGCAGTTAGATTTCCTGCTTCACCATGTTCGATACATCAAAATCCCAAAGAAATGGAAGTACAACAGCTGTTCTCTTCCATTTATCTGCTGAATACAAACCTCCCTTTCAAAACATTGGAACACTCATAGCCCTCAAGATGGCAGGTGGAACTTTGGATACTTGGTGGAATGTGGAATGATGGGGCATGGGAGAGGGAAAACCCAGCAACCGTGCTTAGGTGCGGCCGAAAAGAAAAGTTTGCAGACCCCCTCACTACACATTCTATAACAGAAAGACATTCTCAGGCTCCCTTAGTTCAGCAAACATTTCTTTGTTGCTTACCATATGCCAGACCACGTGTTACCACAAAGGTGAGTAAAAATTTCTGCCCTTCATGAACTTATGATCTAGTGGGAAAGATGAAAACATGAACAGATAATTTCAATATAATAAAATGACTGCTGTGAGAAATGCATGAAGAGTGTGCAAAGGGCATTGGTGGCTCGTCCTGCCTTCGGGGTGATGGAAGGCTTCCCAGAAAAGACCCAGGAGCTGGTTTGAGTCTGTCACTCAGGGACTACTTATCACCTGGCTCTCTGTTAGCCTTATCCCTTTCCTGTCTCCACCTAACCCTCCTCGATTCCCCCTGCAATGATTCACACTCCACTTTCCCTAATTTTCAAACACTTGATGTTTGCACAAGCTAGACTTTCAATCTGGAATCTCTTCTCCCACTTCCCAATTCTGGAAAACTTCTATTCATTCCTTACTACTCACCTCCAAAGTAATTTCTGTGACGCTTTCCCTGAAACTCCTAGGCAGAATTGCCTCCCTCCTCCTTCCTGTTCCTAACCTACCATTGTACTACTAAGCCCAAACTGAGCTCTCCAGACTACCATTGTACTCCTGTGTTTACCACCGTGTGCTTCTAAGATAATATTCACCACATTTTTTTCTGCATATGTTTGTTTTTCCGCATTAGACTGTGAGCTTTTAGGGCAGAATAGGGCAGAAGTCATTCATCTTTGTTTCCCGAGCGACTAGCGTTGCAAAGGGTCCTTAGCTCTGTAACTTGCTATGTGAGGGATGAATGATTATATATAATATACTATGGAAACATTGATGATGGAGTCACTCACTGTGCTGTTTGTGCTGAATAAAACATTTGAAACATCGTGTTACCATAGTAAATAGGCATAGGTAACATGTGAGGGAGGCTGAAGCAGACCTCTTTGACTGTGGTATTCAGGGCTTCCTTGCTGGCTTTCTGGTTTTCTTTGCTTGGGGGGGTTTCTCTCTGAGGACAATTTATCTTTTTTTTTTTTTTTTTTTTTGTGAGATGGAGTTTCGCTCTTGTTGCCCAGACTGGAGTGCAACGGCATGATCTCGGCTCACCACAATCTCCACCTCCGAGGTTGGAGTGATTCTCCTTCTCAGCCTCCCGAGTAGCTGGGATTACAGGCATGAGCCACCACACCCGGCTAATTGTTTGCATGTTTAGTAGAGACAGCGTTTCTTCATGGTGGTCAGGCTGGTCTTGAACTCCCTACCTCAGGGGATCCACCGGCCTCGGCCTCCCAAATTGCTGGGATTACAGGTGTGAGCCACTGCTCCTGGCCTGATGACAATCTATCTATAGGAGGCATCGGCAAGAGATCAGAGTCAGAGGAAGGATGAGGGTATTTATTCTCCCGGCTCTCTCTCTGCTGGTCCACTGGTAGGCAGTGGCTGCATGAGGCCACATCCTAAGGCCACAGCCTCTGTTGGTGAACTTTTCTCCACCACAGCTCTTTCCAGGTTCCCATAACCACTCCCTGTGACCCTCCAGGTCTCAGGTGGTTTTGTCCCTTCACTGATGCCAGCCCAGTGGTGCCATACTGTTCCTTGTTAGTTTCCCTTAATTCTTTGTTAACAACCTTTGTAAATATCTTCTTCGTTAACATGCATACAGATCTATTTTTAATTGGTAGTGGAGAATCACAGTGATAGAATCAAATCATAGTTTTGATTTGCTCACTTAACATGACATCACAAACATTTCTCAAGGTTTCCACAAAGGCTGCACAATAACCATTTCATGGTAACACAATATTCCACCTTATTATATACAATAGTTTCCTAATATATTTTTCCTTTCCTTTCTTTTCCCTTTACTTACTTTTTCTTTTCCCTTTCTTTCTTTGTTTACCATTACAGATAGACAAAATAAACATTCTCAAGGTGCAGATTTTTAATGCATCTATCTTCTTTTTTTTTTTTTTTTAATCCTGAAGCCGTTCGTCTTTCAGCCACATTTCTACCTTTTCTTCTGAATTTTTCTATAGGCAAATAGTTACCTCATTCTACTTGAAATGTATTTACACTCACCTGTCAACAGACATTTGTTTAAACTACACTCTCCACCTGAAATACTGTCTTGTCCCAGTTTTTCAAATGCAGACTTTCCTGGCTATCCAAATTAGATATGTTATGTAATATCATATATTACAAAAGATATGTTATGTCTTTTGAGTTTTCTTTTGAACTGCCCTATTCAAATAATTTATTTGGTAATTAGTGATTTTTATTGTTATTTTGAAATGTAAATTAAGTCTTTTAGGTTATTTAACTTTAAACATATTATTATATTTTCCCTTCCAACTAGACTATTAATTTCTTGACAATAGGAACTATTTTCTTATATCACTTTATGTCTCTTATAGAGATTTTCATGTAGTAATTGTTTCATAAACATGTGTTAATTTGAAAAATGTTGGAATACCATATACAAAAGATTGGCTTTCCAAAGGCTACATAGGTTTAAGTGTGTTTACACTGAGTTCTCTGTTCATTTCTATGACTACAACCCATGGCTTCATTATATGACGCTTGGATTTCCAATGTTGTGTGAGAGTGTTATTGTTCTTATGTGACATTAGGAGGGGAAATGTCTTAGAAGTGTTTACGTCTCTCTAAGTCAAAGTGGAGCCCGTGCATGAGAAAGAAACACCTCCACAATGTAGATTTAAAAGGAAGAGCAGTGGTGGGAAAAATCAGCTTCTGATTACTAATAATAGAGATTCTAAGTTCTTCTATAACATTTGCCCTGCTTTTTCATTATAGCGTGCTATCACCTCCAGATACGTTTCACATTTATTTTGTTATTTGCAATAATGATAAAACCTTCCTTACCACAGCTAAGATATATGCTACATCAGAGTAAGGGCTTTTTCTGTCTTGTATTCTGTATTGTATTCTCAGTCCTAGAACAGGCATAGAGTAGGCACTCGATAAATATTTGTTGAGTAAATTAATGAATAAATGACCATCTATTTGCACAGTCATGCATTGCTCAGCACCAGGGATATGTTCTGCAAAATGCATTGTTAGGCAATTTTGTTAATGTGCGAACATCATAAAGTATACATACACAAACCTAGATGGTGTAGCCTACTGCACACCTTCCTTACTGCAACTAAGATATATGCTACATGAGAGTAAGGCCTACACCTAGGCTCTATGGTATAGCCCATTGCTCCTAGGCTCCAAACCTGTACAGCATCATACTGTGCTGAATACTGTAGGCAATTATATCAAATGGTAAGTATTTATGTATCTAAACATAGAAAAAGCATAATGAAAGTACAGTATAAAAGATTTCAAATGGTACACACCTGCATAGGCCACTTACCATGAATGGAGCTTGCAGGACTGGAAGTTTCCCTGGCTGAGACAGTGAGTGAGTGGTGAGTGAATGTGAAGGCCGAGAACATGACCGTACACTACTCTAGATTTTATAAACACCGTACACTTAGGCTATACTAAAATTTATTTTAAAATTTTTCTTTCTTTGATAATAAATTGACCTTAGCTTTCTGTAACTTTTTCACTTTTTAAACTTAAATGTTTTTAACTTTTTGACTCTTGTACTAACACTTAAAACACAAACATTGTAGCACTCACTGTACAAAAATATTTCTTTGTATCCTTATTCTATAAGTGTTTTTCTATGTTTAAATTTTTAGTTTTTTTTTTTTCTTTATAAATATTTTTGTCAAAAACTAAGACACAAACACACACTTAAGCCTAGGCCAACACAAGGTCAGGATCATCAATATCACTGTCTTCCACCTCCATATCCTGTCCCACTGGAAATTCTTCAGGGACAATAACACGCATGCAGCTGTCATCTCCTATGATAACAATGCCTTCTTCTGGAATCCCTCCTGAAGGACCTGCCTGAGGCTGTCTTATAGTTGAATTTTCTTTTTTTAAGTAGAAGGATTACACTCTAAAATAACAATAAAAATAATAGTACATAGTATTTATGTAGTAAATACGTAATCTGGTATCATGGTCATTTGTTATCATTATCAAATATTATGCACATACATAATTGTACATGCTGTACTTTTACACAACTAGTAGTGCAGTAGGTTTGTTTACACCAGCATCTCCACAAATATGTAAGTAGTGTGTTGCACTATGACATTATGACGACTAAGACATCGCTGAGTGACTGGAATTTTTCAGCTCCATCATAATCTTATGGAACTATACTGTGGTCCGTCATTGACTGAAACGTCGTTATGTGATGCATGACTCTGTATTCTGCAATTTTCCAGATAGTGCTATAAATGCTTTGTTTCCCTTATCTCCTTTGAGCTTCAGTACATCCTACTCAATAGGTACTATACCTTTTTAGTAAGGAGACTGAATCTTAGAGAAATTAAAGGACCTCCAAGGTCACATATCTAGTAACTGGGGAAGGAAAGTAAGACTTAAATCCAAGCAGTCTGACTTTGAGCCCACACCCTTAGCCACAGTATTAAATTTGTCAGTACAATATTGTGAAATAACAACAATTTGGCCAGGCACGGTGGCTCATACCTATAATCCCAGCACTTTGGGAAGCTGAAGTGGGCAGGTCACCCTGAGGTCAGGAGTTCGAGACCAGCCTGGGCAACATGGCAAAACCACATCTCTACTAAAACTATGAAACTTAGCTGGGCATGGTGGCGGGCGCCTGTAATTCCAGCTACTCTGGAGGCTGAGGAAGGAGAATTGATTGAACCCAGGAGGTGGAGGTTGCAGTGAGCCGAGGTTGTGCCATTGCACTCCAACCTGGGTGACAAGAGCGAAACTCCGTCTCAAAAAAAGAAAGAAAAGAGAAAAAGGAAAGAAAAGAAATAACAGCAATTAGCATTTGCTATGTGCTTCTAAAATGTATAAACTATTTTCACATCTGTTTTCTCTTTTAATAACATTCAGTGACCTAAGCTAATGTTATAATTGTCCCTACTTTACAGATGGGAAAACTGAGAGATGAAGTTATTTGTCAAAAGTCACAGTGCCATTAAGTGGCAGACTTGGGAATTAAACTCAAATCTTCTCAGTCCAACCTCCATCTTTCCCCTACCCTCAGCTCCTGGCATCTACCATGCAACAGTTTAAATATGGCCAGAGACCCACATTTATGGTTTTAGACATATGAAAAGAAATTCTATTTCAGAAGTCTCTAATAAAACAACTGCATTTGGTAGTTACTAATAAAGAATTCCATTTTAATATTCACTAATTGTATTTTAGTAGTTACTAAGTCATTACTAATAAAAAATTACACGAGTTCTATTTTTATAATTAATTGATATATTTTTGAGACAGGGTCTCATTCTGTCATCCAGGTTGGAGTGCAGTGACATGATCACGGATCACCGCAAGCTTGACCTGTCAGTCTCAAGTCATCCTACCACCTCAGTCTCCCCAGTTTCTAGGACCACAGGCACACACCACCACACCTGGCTAATTTTTAAAATTTCTTTTTGTAGAAATAGGGTCTCACTGTCTTGCCCAGGTTGGTCTTGAACTACTGGCCTCAAAGGATCTGCCCACTTCAGTCTCCCAAGGTGCTGGGATTATGTGTGTGACCAATCATGCCTGGCCCATGAGTTCAAAATTTGGGGGGACAGTTCCCAAGCATCTTTGACTTTGGAAGGATATGACAGTAACAAAATTTTCACTGGTAACTTTCACAAAGACTACACAATCATTTGTTCAGGAGGCGTTTGTTTTATATGTTGAAAGACATTTACTTGCCATTGGTACAATAACTTATCTCCTTCTCTCCTCTTAGATACTTAGTCCTACAACAGGTGATGGCAGATGTCTCCAAAGTGTTTTTTCTTTTGACAAATTAAAATATATTATAAACATGATTCTGACAATTAAGATTCATGGCATGAATGTAAAGAAAACAGTCTGGGTGAAGTGGCTCACATCTGTAATGTCAGCACTTTGGGAGGCTGAGGTACACTGCTTGCTTTAGCCCAGGAGTTCAACACCAGCCTGGGCAACATGGTGAGATCCCATCTCTACAAAGAATACAAAAATTACCCAGATGTAGCAGTGTTTTCCTGTAGTCCTGGCTACTCAGGAGGCTGAGGTGGGAGGATCTCCTGAGACTGGGGAGATCTAGACTGCAGTGAGCTGAGATCGCACCACCGCGATCGCACTCCAGCCTGGGCAACAGAGCAAGATACTATCTCCGAAAAAAAAAGCGGGGGGCGGGGGAAAGAAAAGAAAAAGAAAACAGTGGAATAGCAGTAAAAGTTACAGAGGCTGAACAGCTCTAGAGGCTACACAGGAACGGCAGGAGATACAATCTAGAGCAGTGGTTCCTAACCTTTTTGGCACCAGGGACTGGTTTGGTAGAAGACAATTTTTCCACGTATGGGGGTGGGTTGGGAGCAATGGTTTCAGGATGAAACTGTTCCACCTCAGATCATCAGGCTTTAGATTCTTATAAGGAGTACACAACCTAGATCCCTGGCATGCACAGTTTACAATAGGGTTCACACTCCTGCAAGAATCTAATGCCACTGATCTGACAGGAGGTGGAGCTAAGGCCATAAGGCTCACTCACCTGCCACTCACCTTCCACTCACCTCCTGTGCGGCCCAGTTCCTAACAGGCCATGGTCTGTGGCCTGGGAGTTGGGGACTCCTGATCTAGAGGCTGCACTGAGGAATGGCAGGAGATAGGATGGAGAGAAATCTGAATCAATGTGCGGGAGAATGGCTGATGGTAGTGACAACAGGAGAAGGGGTGTCAATCAAGGCGGGCACAGACTTTACTAATATGAGTTGTGGGATAAAGGTGAGATGGGTTTGATGAGGAGTAAGTAGATTAAAGAATATGTCAACCTTCTCTTCAGGGTAAGGGATGAAGAGGTATTCTCCACTTGTGGAAAGCGAGAAGGGAAGATTGTCACTTTACATCAGGGCGAGATGGTAGAGTAACTCTTCATAATATGAAGAATAATTAGCCTTATAATAGGAGATCCAAAAAATAGTTAAAAATGACTTGGGAATCTTTAGGGATCAGAAACTGAATTTGATTTAATATAGAAATATTTTCATTACCAGAAAGGTATTATACTTTGACATAATAAAGAAGTATTCCTATTGTCTATTCAAAAGTTTTACTTTTCATAAAGCTTTTAAAGTTTATAAGCATGTTACTGGCCCATTTGATGTTCAGATTAATCCAAGACTCACCTTAGCACATGCTGACCTGCTGCCTGCTTCTTCAATATACACAGATTTCTCTTTTTAGAACATGTGTGGCATTTACTTTCCATTCTACTCACTTGGAATTTGTTGTAATTAGCTTCTTAATGATAGTTTCAGTTTTTACACATACACACCTGTAATCTTGCCAGCTAGATGTGTATGTTTATTCGAAGTAACCTGTGTTCGGGAGTACCTGCCACAGGCTTTTTCCTAGAGCTGCAATACTTAGTTTGGGGCTGGCATATTTGCTTACTCAGCTACTAATTGCTGAGTGATTATTTAGGCTTTGTTTGGGCTGTTTTCTTCTTCACAGCCAGCAAAAGTTGCGGTGAAAACCACACGGTACAATTTATGGAAATCCATGAGTTGTAATTCATTCACAATTTTACTTCTTGATGAAAGGCAATGAGCATCCCTTTAAGTGAGAAATTCGATAAAAACTGGATTTTAAGGAAGCATCACCTCCCCCAAAGGGTAGGCTTCCTTTCTGAGATCTCCTAGCTGCCAAGGTTGCTAAGGCAAACCTTTGCATATACAAATTTGGGTCAATGTGTTGACAGGATGTCAGATTTGTGTAGCTAAGGGAGCTTCAGCATGAATATTGAGCTGTATGCCACTCCATTGATGCCCAAATGAACCTGTAGGTGCCTATTTGTGCCTGAAGCTATTGGGTGGAAAATAGAAGCCCTTCTTGTGAAAACCTAACCAAGGTCCACAACCCAGCCTTGACCAGCAGCAACTGGTTTTCAGCAACAACTGAAAAGTAAATTCAAAGAGATCTGAATGATGAAGCACTGATTTGTTTTCATCATACAGCCTGTAACTTCATGTTGCAGTTATTTTTCCTCATAGACTTACCTGTGCATATATTAGAAGGTCTTCCTGGTGCCAGGAATCAACAAAGAGTTGAGTAACGAAGAACTAATTTAATCAGCTAATTTGGAGAAACTAAGTCTTACAATTATTATTTAGTTCATCAAAACATGTAAATCTCAATGAGAACAATGAAATACGTGACAACTATTTTTTTTTTTTTTTACCAGAAAAGTACTGTTTGAAATTATATTTTAGGGCTATGAAAATTTTACTTGAGATTGAACACAGTAAACATCAGATGACTTTTATATTATTTAAGAAATAGAAGTGTGAATTAAATAGTATTCACCATAAGCACTTGTTTTAACTTCTTAATGTTCTGTTACGTAACATTTTGTTACCTAGGATTTCACTAATTAGTGTTTCTACATATGTATAGTACAATGATAATTGATATCATAATTGATCAATCACAATGATTTTGAGTCATTGAGTGACCTTTTCATCAAAGATTTAGTTGTACACAAATCTAGTTTTACTTGATATTTGTTTTTAATTATTATTTTATAAAAATTGACAATCTATTAGAAAACCATTAGCTAGAGGCCGGGCGTGGTGGCTCACGCCTGTAATCCCAGCACTTTGGGAGGCCAAGGTGGGCGGATCACGAGGTCAGAAGATCGAGACCATCCTGGCTAACACGGTGAAACCCCGTCTCTACTAAAAATACAAAAAATTAGCCGGGCGTGGTGGCAGGCGCCTGTAGTCCCAGCCACTCGGGAGGCTGAGGCAGGAGAATGGCGTGAACCCGGGAGGCGGAGCTTGCAGTGAGCCGAGATGGCGCCACTGCACTCCAGCCTGGGCGACAGAGTGAGACTCCGTCTCAAAATAAAATAAAATAAAATAAAAAACCAAAACCATCAGCTAGAGTATTTGAATTATATCCATCTCCTCCTATCATGTAAGGTAATATAATTTATTTTCTTTGCTCCAGTAGACACCTAGGGCATTTGAAACCTTGGGCAGATCATTTTTTCACATTTCCCTTGTCTTATACAACAAAATTATTTTCTGTAAAATTCATAAAATGAAATCAATAATAATATTGTCTAAAAAAGAAATGTAAACCATGAATATTTTCTTTTGCTGAACTTTAAATTTATAATTGTTCAGGTAAAGGAAAAATAAAGAATTCTAAATAAATAGAGATTATAGTACAAAAATGGAAAAAATGAATTAATAGTCTTTAAGTATAGTAATGCATTTTTTTGAGAAAAGGGAAAAATATTATATCTACATTTCAGTCTGTTGCAGTAATAAATAATATTATAATTTCTGCTTTTCACCTTGAGCTATAATTTCTGCAAATTTGTCAGTGACTTTGTCAAAATTGATCTTTACACTTTATATTCAATAGATAATATAGTCAGACTTATCTTTTCCCTTTGTTGATTAAAGAACACTTTTGGCCGGGTACAGTGGCTCATGCCTGTAATCCTAGCACTTTGGGAGGCTGAGTCAGGAGGATCATTTAAGCCTAGAAGTTTAAGACCAGCCTGGGCAACACAGAAAGTCCCTGTCTCAAAAAATTTTTTTAAAAAATTAAAATATTAAGAATAATTTTAACTTTAGTTTTGAAATGTTTCTTTTATATGAAACAAAATATAACAATAGGAAAAGTTTTAAACATAATTTTAGCAGAAATTCATAAAAATCCCATTTTACAATAAATCCCATGTCTTTATTCCTTCAGAATCAATTCTAATGGCTCTTAAATATTTCTGCAGTAGAAAAAAATTAACTATAAATAAAAATTTCACGTGAGCACTCAGGATGACAGGATTAAGTGCCTTCAATTCTATTTCTTTGTCTTTATAACTGTTATGGTTTGAATGTTTTTCCCAAATTTCATGTGTTGAGAAATTAATCCCGAAAGTCATATGTTGATGGAATTTGAAGGTGGGATCTTTAAGAGCTAATTAGGGTTAGGTAAGGTTATTGAGGTTGGGACCCCTTGATAGTATGGTGGCTTTATAAGAAGACAAAGAGAGCTAACCTGGCCTGCTGTTGCCCTTTTGACATATGATATCATCTGTACATGCAGCAAACAGGACCTCATAAATGCCAGCAACTTGACATTGGACTTCCTAGCCTCCAGAACCGTAAGAAATAAATTTTTTTTTATAAGTCACCCAGTCTGTGGTATGCTGTTATAACAACAGAAAATGAACTAAAGCAGAATATTGGTACCAGAAGTGGGGTTGTTACTATAACAAATATCTGAATTGTGGAAGCAGCTTTGGAATTGGGTAATGACTAGAGGCTGGAAGAATTTGGAGGAGCACGCTAAAAATAAGCCTGTATTGCCATGAACGGAGCATTAGGGTGATTCTGCTGATGGCTCAGAAGAATAGAAAACTAGAGAAAGTCTAGAACTTCTTAGAGATTACTTGAGTGATCATGGCCAGAATGTTGATAGATAGTAAAGGTCTCAGATGGAACTAAAGAACAAGGTATTGGAAACTGTAGCAAAGACTATTATAAAGTAGCGAAGAACTTGGCTGAAGTATGTCTATGCTTTATGGAAGTCAGAATTTAAGAGTGACAAATTAGAATATTTAGCAGAAAAACTAAGCAACAAAGTATTCCAGTTGCTGCATAGCTACTTTTAACTACTTATAGTAAAATAGGAGAGAATATATATATTATTATCATTATTTTGAAATTGAGTCTCACTCTGTTGCCCAGGCTGGAGTGCAGTGGTGCTATCTTTGCTCACTGCAACCTCCACCTCCTGCATTCAAGCAATTTTCTCCCTCAGCCTCCTGAGTAGCTGGGATTACAGTTGTGCACCACCACGTCTGACTAATATTTGTATTTTTAGTAGAGATGGGGTTTTGCCATGTTAATCACGTTGGTCTCAGACTCCTGACCTCAAGTGATCTACCCGCCTCGGTCTCCCAAAGTGCTGAGATTACAGGCATGAGCCACCGTGCCCCATCGAGAGAAGAGATTATTTAAAGACAGAACTTATAATTAAAAGGAAAGCAGAGTGGAAAGATTTGGAAAATCTGCAGCCTGGCCATGCAGTAAAGAATGAGAGTATTTTCAGCAGAGAAATACAAGAGTGACCAAGCGACTGCTTGAGAAGATGAGTATGGGCAGAATGGAACCAGAGGCTCTTCATTAGGCTAATGGGAGAAGAACCTGAAAGTATCTCAGAGATCTTTCAGGCTGTCCCTCCCATCACAGTCGTGGAGCTCTTGGGGGACAAAATGGTTTCAGGGGACAAGTTACTTCCCAGTGCCACTTCCAGTCTCTGCTATCTGCATTCCAGTGCAGTGCTTCTCGGCCACCTCAGCTGAAGCTCAAATGGCTCCAAGTGTGACTGCACCAGCCACTCCTGAAAGTATAGTTGTAAACCTTGATGGTATCCACCTGGCGTTAATTCTGTAGGTGCACAGAATGCAAGAGCTGTGGAGGCATGGCTTCTTCCACTTGGATTTTAAAGGATGCCATAAATAGCCTGGGGACACAGGCAGAGACTTGCCACAGGAGCGGAGACACCACAGAATGCCCCCACTACAGCAATGCCTAGTGGAGCTGCAGGTGCAGCATCACCCCTAAAACCCCAGACTACAACTACCAGTGTGCAATGCCAGGCTGGAAGGATTCCATGAGACTTCAACATGTGAAAACAGCTGCTTGAGCAGAGTGCAGCAAAGCCATAGGGGTGGTACTGCCGAGGATTTGAAAGTCTAAATCTGCAGTGTTTCTAGGAGGTGGTATATGGAATAAAAGCTTTAAGGTTTAAAGCTGTTTTCCCTTTTGAGTTTCAGAATTACTTGAGACCAGTTACCCCTTTTTTTCTTTCCTCTTTCTCCCTTTTGGAATGGGAATGTCTATCCTATGCCTGTCCCACCATTTTATTTTGGAAGTAGATATCTTGTTTTGATTTCATAGGCTCATAGCTGGAGGAAATTTGCATGGGATGAATTGTGCCTTGAGTCTTACCCATATCTGGTTAAAATGAGACTCTGAACTTTGGACTTTTGAAGTGGTGCTGGAATGATTTAAGATTTTGGGTATATTGGAATGGAATAAATGTATTCTGCATGCAAGAAAGGCATAAATTTCAGGGGCCAAGGGCTGAATGATGTGGTTTGAATGTGTTTCCCAAAATTTATGTGTTGGAAACTTAATCCTCAAATTCATATGTTGATGGTATTTGGAGGTAGGGCCTTTGGAAGGTTATTAGGGTCAGATAAGATCATCAGGGTGGGGCCCCCATGGTGGGACTGGTGGCTTTATAAGAAGAGAAAGAGACACCTGAACTGGCAAGCTCTTGACCTCTTGCCACAGCCTTCAGCTATATTACAATGCAGCAAAAATGGCCCTCACCAGATGCCAGCACTTCGTTATTGGACTTCCCAGCCTATAGAACTGTAATAAATTCCTTTTCTTTATGAATTACCCAGTCTATAGTATTGTTATAGCTAACAAAAAACAGACAAATGCCACAATCATTGTACTCCTACTGTTCATTTAAAATATATTGTTTATATGCAAGAATATATAGTTAGTATCACTGAGTTGAAAGACAAACTACCCAAAGCAAACTCAATGGCTCTCAATTCTTATAAACTGACTCTCAAAATGAACATATGTAGCTGAGTCCATATATGTTGGGGACAATGTGCCTGACAGTTTTCTGAACTTTTATGTAGAATGCAGTGTTTATAAAGCCTAAGAAATAAAAATGTGCAAACTTTTGATTTCACAGACTCACACCTGGGGGGAATTTGTCCACTACATCATTAAAACTTAATAATGTAATTGAAGTGTACAACTATATTACTAAAACTTAACAGTAACCACAAATATTGTTTAGAACTTAGACAAACTATTTTTGTGGAGAGTATTATTTTATTCCTTACATTGTTTAGAATGATCAGCACCTGGGTATGATACCAAAAAGCAGGGTTTTTTTTGTTTTTTTTGAGACATAGTCTCGCCCTGTTGCCCAGGCTGGAGTGCAGTGGCATAGTCTGGGCTCACTCCAATCTCTGCCTCCTGGGTTCAAGTGATTCTCGTGCCTCAGCCTCCCAAGTAGCTGAGACTACAGGCATGAGCCACCATACCCAGCTGATTTTTGTATTTTTAGTAGAGACGGGGTTTTGCCACGTTGGCCAGGCTGCTCTTGAACTCCTGGCCTCATGTGATCCGCCCGCCTCGGCCTCCCAAAGTGGTGGGATTTGAACCATCATACTCGGCAAAAGCAGATTGTTTTTGAGGTTATTTTATTTTATTTTATTTTATTTTTTTGAGACGGAGTCTCGCTCTGTTGCCCAGGCTGGAGTGCTCAGTGGCCGGATCTCAGCTCACTGCAAGCTCCGCCTCCCGGGTTTACGCCATTCTCCTGCCTCAGCCTCCCGAGTAGCTGGGACTACAGGCGCCCGCCACCCCGCCCGGCTAGTTTTTTGTATTTTTAGTAGAGACGGGGTTTCACTGTGTTAGCCAGGATGGTCTTGATCTCCTGACCTCGTGATCCGCCCGTCTCTGCCTTCCAAAGTGCTGGGATTACAGGCTTGAGCCACCGCGCCCGGCCGTTTTTAAGGTTATTTTAATATTGATTATCCGCTTTCTGAAGACAGTGCCTCATTACTTGTATGGACGGTTCTCACTGTTCCCCAGCGCGTCCGCTCCCTCCACCTTGAATCCACCACTGCTTTGCTTTATAAAGTTGTATTTCAGTATTATACTAGGTAGTTTGGAGTGTTGTTTTCAGAAATCTTTTTTTTTTTTTTAACAGTGTATTTTTTTTTTCTATCATGCCTCTTCTTAGCATATCAGAAATCTTACTTTTTTCCAAGTTATTAATTGTCATTCAGGAAGCTGTATACTGTTTGATGAGAGCTAGACCTATAGATAAATACTGATTTGTATTTAGCATGTATTTGTACATTTGTTTAAAAGAATAATGCCTTTTAAAAAGTAAGAATGAAAGAGATTAAACAGAAGACTGTGGACGCATTCCCAACAGTTTTTTTCATATGTGTTTGTATTTGCCCATCATCGAAACTAACTTATCATGTCCTATCTCTTTCATGGAGGCACAAAGTAAGAATCCTTCACAAGAGAGCTCTCTTTTTCTTGTTTCTTCATCCCAGTAAATAAGTATGCATGGATTTTTTTATACATTTATCAGGTTTTGTTTTTCTTTTTCTAGCTGGCACCCCAAACAGTGCCCAGGCTGCATGATACTATGTATGAGTCTGTTTTTATTTGACACTATTGTATTCTTTTTCTCTTTATAAAATTAATTCCTGTATAGCGTCTGAATGGGTTTACAAAAAAATCAATTAGCTTTTACTTGGAAAATCTTTTCCTGTCTTATATAGAATAATGATTTTTTTCATCTGTCAAGGGGGTTATTAATAAATGCCACCAGTGGGGTTAGAACATTCTCTCGTGTTTGCTTTAGGAGAACAAGGGGATTGTCGGAAATCCTAGCCAAACTGAACCATAATTAGAGAGAAAATGTTAGCAATTAGAACTATACGTTAGGCTTTAATTTACTACCATGGAAAAGTCAAGGGTGGCATTTCTATTCCATTTTTAGGTGCAGCCAGATGGATTGCTCATTACAGGGTAATTTCCACCGACCCTCTGCACTTCTCAGGGTAACAAAGCCGCTGACAGTGCTGCGCAGCTCAGTGGCTCAGATTTTATTTTATTTTTTGTGGGGGTGGAGAGTGGAGTAGGAGGTTGAGTAGTTATCAATTTCCTACATAGTCATTGACATTATTGGGAATCTTTTTACATGCTGTATAATTTTAGGCCAAGAAAGCAGTTTGGTAACACGAGTACATTAATACAATTTACTTCTCTACCTTGCCTTGCATGTGTTGGTTATACTAGCATATTTTAGCAATCTTCACATTTTCAAGTTCCCCTCTTCAGTGTTTCCACTTTTGGTTTTTCCTAGTAACCAAAATGAACATTTTAAGTTGTTGTTAAGAAAAGAAACTACACACACCATCTCCCACCAAAGTAATATAGCTGTAATCTAATTCTAATCTAATTCCAGTAAAGCTTTGGAGGCCACGAGGTGATATATTTTTGACGACGTGGGATACACTTTATAATTTTTTCTTTTTATCTCACAATCAAATGCCATTTCTTTGTTACATGTCCTATCCAATTTTTTTTTTAATAAAATGAATTTGGTGCCAACATGGTAATGTAAGTGTATTTACTTTAGGGTTGCAACATTTTCGGGGGGAAATAAGTCTTCTACTTACTTTATATTCTAATGAGTCAGAATCAGTCACAGTTTCCTTTGCTCATGAAAATATAGTTGCAAGTTCCTTTATTTTATCTTTTTATTGAGATAAAATATATAGAACATAACATTTACCATTTTAATCATTTTTAGGTATACAATTCAGTGGTATTAGTACAGTCACACTGCTGTGCAAGCATCATCACCATCCCTCTTCAGAACTTTTTCATCTTCCCCAACTAAAATGTTGTACCCATTAAACAATAACTCCCTATTCTCCCCACCTCCTTAGGGAAGTGCCAGTTAAAACAGGAATCATACAATATGTGGCCTTTTGTGCCTGGTTTATTTCACTTGCATAGTGTCATAAGGGTTTATCTGTCTTTTCAGTATTGCCTTCCCTTTTAAGGCTGAATAATATTCCATTATATATGTATCATAAAGGGAAGGTATCTTTATTTATTTATTTATTTATTTTTGAGACAGAGTTTCACTGTTGTTGCCCAGGCTGGAGTGCAATGGCACAATCTCAGCTCACAGAACCTCTGCCTCCCTGGGTCAAGCAATTCTCTTGACTGAGCCTCCCAAGTACCTGGGATTACAGGCATGTGCCACCATACCCAGCTAATTTTGTATTTTTGGTAGAGATGGGGTTTCACCATGCTGGTCAGGCTGGTCTCCTGACTTCCTGACCTCTAGTGATCCACCCACCTCAGCCTCTCAAAGTGCTGGGATTACAGGCATGAGCCACCACCCCCAGCCTCCTTTATTTTATTTGACTTTAGAGACAGAGTTTTGCTCTTGTTACCCTAGCTAGAGTACAGATGGCACAATCTTGGCTCACTGCAACCTCTGCCTCCCGGGTTCAAGCAATTCTCCTGTCTCAGCCTCCCGAGTAGCTGGGATTACAGGCATGCGCCACCATGCCTGGCTCATTTTGTATTTTTAGTAGAGACGGGGCTTTCACAGTGTTGGCCAGGCTGGTCTCGAACTCCTGACCTCAGGTGATCCACCTGCCTCTGCCTTCCAAAGTGCTGGGATTACAGGCTTGAGCCACTGTGGCTGGCTGGAAGGTACCTTTATTTTAAGTACTTTACACATATTTCCTAAGGCTGTACCTCCATACTCAAGTCTTGTTTGTATTCTGCTATCTGCAGCTAATATCTGTTAACAAAGCGTCATCATGGTTGATGTGGCTGATAAGAAGGCTTGGCATGTTTTGCCTCATGATGAGCTCATCAGAGGCAGTTCAGACGATGAACAAAGGAAAATATCCAATCTTTCCATTAAAAATACCAGTTAGAGAGCAACCATGTAAGACAAATTTTTGAGTCATACAGAGAAAAGTAGTTAATTTTATTTTCAGGTAAATGTTAAGACAGCATTACTAAAACCATTTGCATTCATAATTCATTACAGTTATCAGTGGTTGAAAAATTCAAACAACTAAGTATCTTAAATTTTCTCTTTAAGGATCAGAAAACCAGAAATATTTTCCCTACATTCTATATTATATCAGACTTTAGCCAAAATTCTTCATGCTTCTTATGGAAAAAATCATCAACACAAAAATCCCATACTTTTGTCAATTGAAAATATTACAGTTCTATAACAGTGTGACAGAAGGTATTTATTCCTCAGAACATCCATATTATATAAACAAAACATTAGTGAACTCTTGGTTTTTAAATGTTTAGATGCTAAAACTTTTATATTAGACTACTCTGCCTGAAGTTAAAGTTAGCCTTTCATAGGCTAGTTACTAAAAAAACTCTTTCCAAGAAAGGAAAGAGAAAACTTAATAGAAGAAAATTTAGAGTTATGGTTTAACAACTTGTTTAATATTTTTTTCATTCATTAGAAGAGGCAAACCTATAACTGTTTTTAGCTCTGTCTCAAAGATATCAGCTTTGTGCTCCTCCCCTTTCTGATCTAGTCTTACTTTCTTTTTCATCACAGATTATTCTCTTCCCTGCTTCCTCCCCACAATTTTCTTCTTGCTTTCCACAATCATTTATTGAATGAGAGCTTAGTATATGGCAGGTGGGACACTTGGGGATTGAGAGATCAATATGACATGTTTACTGCTTCGGAGGAGCCCCCTGTAGGTACAGGTGTGTCTGGTACGTTTTAATTGTGTATCCTCTCTAATCTACTGGTACTAAGTTCCCGGAGTACTGAGTTGGTAAGAAAGGGTATCAAGATCTATTAGTGATTTCTGTCTATGGCCTGGCCTGTAGACAGAATAGTTAACATACATGTCATGCCTTTGCCAACCCTTAGTCCAAGACAGCCACAGTTTTTTCTAGCTCCATTTTTTTTTTCTATTCCAGTCTCTCAAGTTGAGAACTTTAAAAGATGCTTTAACTATCACTCTAGAACATATCACCTTATATTTCCACCAAGTGCCTACCCAATCAATCCCTAAATCATGTTCACCATTACCAATTAATTTCTCTCTCTCTTTTTTTTTTCTAGGCTACCAAGTCATGATGGAGAAAAACATGAAACCATTGATTCAGTTCATTGCAAATTCATTCTACCAAACCTGACGTGGCTCTTGTTGCTGCTTGGTAGTCCTTTTATTAATCTCTTGGAGACTCACTGATTAGTTTCCTCCATTGGTTGTCTAAAAGCTTTTTTCATGTTTTTGAAACTCACTGTGTGATCTCCCCTTCCCCTTGCACTCAGAAGATGATCTTGCTTTCTGCTTTACTGAGAAGTTCAAGATTATCTGCAATCTCCTTCAACTTTCCACTCCTATCCTATTTTCTATTTTTCTTCATCTCTTGCTTCCTCTGCTCTTTTGTTTTAGGGGAAGAAACAACCCCTTCATTTCTAGGTTGAACCTAACTTCTCTAGGACTCTTGTCTGTAAATTGTACTTTCTTTTTGTTCTCTCTCTTTTTTTTTTGAGACAGAGTCTCGCTCTGTTGCCCATGCTGGAGTGCAGTGGCATGATCTCAGGTCACTGCAACCTCCGCCTCCTGGGTTAAAGCAATTCTCCTGCCTCAGCCTTCCCAGTAGCTGGGATTACAGGCGCCCGTCATCACTCCCTGCTAAATTTTGGTATTTTTAGTAGAGACAGGTTTTCGGGTTTTCGCTGTGTTTGGCCAGGCTGGTCTCGAATTCCTGACCTCAGGTGATCCGCCCACCCCCACCCGCCTCGGCCTCCCAAAGCGCTGGGATTACAGACGCGAGCCACCGTGCCCAGCTGAATTGTACCTTCTGTTCTGTAAAATACTAAAATCCCTTGTTGTATGTTCTTTAATTTTGAGAAAATAATAAATAAAGCACAGAGAATAATAAGACAAATATGCTTGTTTCCAAAATGCAGAATTGACTGTTAATATTATCAAACGCTGGCTTATCTTTTTTCTAATAAAAAAGGTACAGATAAAGTTGAAGTTCCCTTTGACCTACCTTTGCAGTCCTGTTGCCTACATTCCCTCCCTCAAAGCAACCCTATATAATATCTGTATGTATTGTTTGAGGTCATTAAAGAATACATTTATGTGCCCATATACATAATAATATGTGTGATTGTTCAGTGGGTAATTTAAGAATTTACAAATTTAATATTCACAGCCTATTTTGTGATGTTTCTATCTTCTATCCATGCTAGTATATGTGGATCTATTTGTAAGTTCTCTGAGGGCAGGGACTCTGTCTTGCTCATTGCTGAATTTCCAGCACCTAGAAGAGCATTTGGCAAGTAAACATTCAATCTTTCTTTCCTTCTTTCTTTCCTTCTTCCTCTCTTCTCCTTTCCTTTCCTTTCCTTTCCTTTCTTTCTCACTCTCTGTCTCTCTCTCTCTCTTTCTTTCTTTCTTTCTTCTTCTTCTTTTTTTTTTTTGACAGGGTCTCACTCTGTCTCCCAGGCTGGAGTGCAGTGGCACTATCACTGCTCACTGCAACCTCCTCCTTCCAGGCTCAAGCAATCCTCCCACCTCAGCCTCCTGACAGGTGTGCACCATGTCACCTGGATAATTTTTTGTATTTTTTTTTTTTTTTTGTAGAGACAGGGTTTCAGCATGTTGCCCAGACTGGTCTCAAACTCCTTTGCTCAAGTGATCCTCCTGCCTTGGCCTCCCAAAGTGCTGGGACTATAGATGTGAGCCACTATGCCTGCCAATATATGTATATATTTCTTAAGTGAGTTAATATCGTTCATTTTTAACTGCTGAATAGTAATCAACTGTATGAGTATTCCACATATCACATTTTATTTATTCATTCTCCTACCAGTAGACAATTTGTGCTTTCCTAATTTCCATGCTTCTTATTACAAATAATGTTGTGGAACAGCCTTGTAGAAGTCTCCTGTGCCTACGCTTGAGTTGTATCAGAGTTGGAATTGCTGCTTTTCACAAATAAACTTTAAACTAGATTTAGCCAAATTGCTCTTCAAAGTTTCCTGGTTTTAAAACATGTTCAATAATTTCTTTCCACATTCTTTTTTTTTTTTTGAGACGGAGTCTCGCTCTGTCGCCCAGGCTGGAGTGCAGTGGCCGGATCTCAGCTCACTGCAAGCTCAGTCTCCCGGGTTTATGCCATTCTCCTGACTCAGGCTCCCGAGTAGCCGGGACTACAGGTGCCTGCCACCTCGCCTGGCTAGTTTTTTGTATTTTTTTAGTAGAGACGGGGTTTCACCGTGTTAGCCAGGATGGTCTCGATCTCCTGACCTCGCGATCTCCTGATGCCCGTCTCGGCCTCCCAAAGTGCTGGGATTACAGGCTTGAGCCACCGACCGGCCTCTCTCCACATTCTTTTTTCCCGTTGAATGTTCTATACCCTGAAGCAACAGTTTTATTCTTTCTATCAGTGTTTTAAGTTTTCAAGATGATAATCTATGGCCTTAGAATCTTCACGGCCTTAGGATCTTTCAAGCAAGGCCTGTTGCTTGAAAGAACTAACCTTTGACTTTTAAGTTATATTAGCAAGCTTCCCCTTATAAAGATAATTAATGTATATATACATATGTGTATCTGAGAAAACTATCACTTTGATCATAAATTTAAACAAAATTTGACTATATAATGTTGCTTTAATGTAACTAATTGCAAACTATTTTGTTCTATAACTACTTAAATACATATCTTTATAAATAAACTTTAAGATCTTCAAGGGCATAGGTTGTGTCTTGCTCACCTTCTTATGTCCATAGCACCTAGAACCTAATGAATGGCATATTTATATGGAAAAATAGTAACAATTTATGTTTACAATTTCTTTTCACCTCATAATAAAAAGCATTTTTCAAAAAAAGTCAATTTCAGAAGATCATCCTAAGTGGACGTTCTGTACTTTAGCTGGCAGTCTTCAATCTGCCACACATGTAGCCCTCAGAGGTATGGAAGATGTTTCATGGAGTACTCAGGCATACAAAGTTTTCAGGGAGCCAGTTTGCAGTTGATCCTCAACTTTCACGTTTGCCCTTTCATACATTTATTGATTTTCTTTTTTCTTTTTCTAGCGGTATGATTCCATTCATAGAAAGTACAAAACTATGTAAAACTAATGTATGCTGTTACAAATCAGGATGATGATACCTTTTTGAGAAGTGGTAGTGATGAGAAGGGCTTCTGAGGTGCTGGCAGTGTCTATTTCCTGGCCTAGATGTATTCAACTGTACAAAATTCATCAAGCCGTATATTTGTTACATGAATGTGCATATTAAACTTTGATAATGAGCTTAAAATGGTTTGCTAGCAATCAGAAATAGAAAACTTTAAGTATTACATATCTTTGTTTTATAAGCCATGGGGGAAACTGATACTCTTATACATGACTGGTAGGAATTAAAAATGGTACAGCCTTTATGAAGGGGATTTGGCAAACTGATCAAAATTACAAATTTGTTTAGCATTTACCCCTTGACCCAGGAATCCCAACTGCGGAAATGTATCCTAAAGATATGCTTGCATATGGAACCGATCTATATTTAAGGTGATCCATTGCAGCATTATTTACAATGGCAGAACACTGGAAACAACCCATATATTCATCAGCAGCTACTTAAACTCTGGTACATCCACACAATAGAACATGATTAAACTGTTAAAAAAGAGGGAAGAAGTGCCGAGCATGGTGGCTCATGCCTGTAATCCCAGCACGTTGGGAGACCAAGGCGGGTGGATCATGAGGTCAAGAAATTGAGACCATCCTGGCCAACATAGTGAAACGCCATCTCTACTAAAAATACAAAAATTAGCCAGGCTTAATGGTGGGCGCCTGTAGTCCCAGCTACTTGGGAGGCTGAAGCAGGAGAATCACGTGAACCTGGGAGGCGGAGCTTGCAGTGAGCCGAGATGGCGCCACTGCACTCCAACAGAGCGAGACTCAGTCTCAAAAAAAAAAAAAAAAAAAGTAGGAAGAAGTTCTCTATGTGCTGATGTGGGAAAATCTTTTGGGTATACTGTTAAGGGGAAAAAAAATAAGGTATAGAACAATGTATATAACATGACCTTTTTATGAGAAAATGTGAAAAACAGTATTTGTTTCATTTTTATAAAGATAATATTAAATATTTATTTTATAAAGATATAATTGTTTTATTTTTGTAAAGAAATCCTGGAAGGATAGCAAAAATGAATAAATAGATAAATAAATACAAATCTAACAATAATGGTTCCTTAAAGAGGTAAGTGTAGGGTGACCAACCATTCTGTTTTGGCTTGGACTGTCCCAGTTTTTTGGTTGTTTGTTTGTTTTGTTTTGTTTTGTTTCCTTTGAAACAGGGTCTCACTATATTTTCCAGGCTGGAGCGCAGTGAAGCAATTATAGCTCATTGCAGCCTTGAACTCCTAGGCTCAAACAATCCTCCTACCTCAGCCTCCCAAGTAGTTGGGACTATAGGCACCACACCTGACTGTTGTCCCAGTTTTAACACTAAAAGTCCTGTATCCCTGGCAAATCAGGACCGTTGGTCACCATGGCAAAGGAGAGAGACACAGAGATGGGAGTAACATCTGTCAATGTGTACCTTTTTGTATCATTTTTATTTTTGAACCAGGTGAATGTATTACTACAGAAAGCACTTTCAAGAACATTTTATTACAGAAAATAGCAAACATATCCAAATAGACAGAATAATCTAATGAACCTCCACATACTAATCACTAGCCCTCAACAATAATCAACTAACGACCAGTCTTGGGAGAGGGGGCGCCCACCTTCACTTATTATAATTATTATTAGTTTTGAGACAGGGTCTCACTCTGGTGCCAAGACTGGAGTGCAGTAGGGTGCTCATAGCTCACTGCAGCCTTGAACTCCTGAACTCAAATGATCCTCCTGCCTCAACCTCCCAAGTAGCTGGGACTATAGGTACCCGCCACCATGCCTGGCTAATTTTAGCCACTTATTATTTGGAAGCAAATCCAAGAATACCATTATCACAATTATACATTAATAATTTTTAAATATTAAACATATTTAGTCAGTATTACATTTCAACAGTTTGTTTATGTGAATGAAGCTACAAGTAAGGCCCACATGTGGGGACCAGGTGTATTAGGGTTCTACAGAGAAACAGAATCAATAAGGAGTGTGTGCGTGTGTGTGTGTGTGTGCGCGCAGAGAGAGAGAGAATTGACTCATAATTATGAGGGCTGGCAAGGTAGGCTGGCAGGATGGAGACCTAGGGAAGACTTGAGGTTGCAGCTCAAGTCCAAAGGCAATCTGGAAACAGAATCCCCCCTTCATTGGAGGACTTCAGTCTTTTCTCTTAAGGTCTTCAACTGATTGGAGGAGGCCCACCCAAATTATGGAGGATAATCTGCTTTACTCAAAGTCTGCTGATTTAAATGTTAACGTCTCTACTAAAAATACAAAAAATTAACCAGGCGAGGTGGCAGGCGCCTGTAGTCCCAGCTACTCAGGAGGCTGAGGCAGGAGAATGGCGGGAACCTGGGAGGCAGAGCTTGCAGTAAGCCGAGATCGAACCACTGCACTCCAGCCTGGGCAACAGAGCGAGACTCCATCTCAAAAAAATAAAATAAAATAAAATAATAAAGTTACCACTCACAATATGACTACTGTAAAGTGTTTACAGTTCTCTTTTGCTGCTCTTTTCATTCTATTGATGACTGGATATACATGTAAATTCATTTATTTTATGTTACTTTTTATTTATAGGGATTTTTTAATATTTTAATTTTGTATGCCTCCCAAGACTTATCTAGAAAACAATGTATATTCAAAGAAGTCTAGTTTTTATTTCCTTAATTCTATTCTATTCCTTCCCTCCCCTAGTAGATAACCATTTAAATAATTTTATGGTTTATCATTCAATTTTTTAATTAATAAAAGTAGATTACACATGCACACTCACACACAAATGCTTTTTTTTTTTGAGACGGAGTCTCGCTTTGTCGCCCAGGCTGGAGTGCAGTGGCCAGATCTCAGCTCACTGCAAGCTCCGCCTCCCGGGTTCATGCCATTCTCCTGCCTCAGCCTCCCGAGTAGCTGGGACTACAGGCGCCCGCCACCTCGCCTGGCTAGTTTTTTTTTTGTATTTTTCAGTAGAGACGGGGTTTCACCGTGTTAGCCAGGATGGTCTCGATCTCCTGACCTCGTGATCCACCCGTCTCGGCCTCCCAAAGTGCTGGGATTACAGGCTTGCGCCACCGCGCCCGGCCACAAATGCTTTTAACAAACATACTATACTTTCTCTACTTGAATATTATATATATTCAAATTTATATTTATATTCACTATACATTCAAATAAACTCAAATAAATATAAATGTAAATGTATACTTTTCTTGACTTACCTTAAAAAAAAACCCGGGAGATGAATCAATGAGAATGGGAGTATGCAAAGACAGATACTCCTTATTCCTTTCCACAGGACTTCATTAGATAGAGAGGGGGTTTCGTGCTGGTTGCCCAGGTTAGTTAGTGATATCTCTTTTTTTTTTTTTTTTTTTTTTAAAAGACAGAGTCTCGCTTTGTCACCCAGGCTGGAGTATAGTGGTGCAATCTCGGCTCACTGCAACCTCCGCCTCCTGGGTTCAAGCTATTCTCCTGCTTCAGCCTCCCGAGTAGCTGTGACTACAGGTGAGCACCATCAGGCCGAGCTAATTTTTGTATTTTTAGTAGAGACGGGGTTTCACCATGTTGGCCAGGCTGGTCTCAAACTCCTGACCTCAGGTGATCCACCTGCCTTGGCCTCTCAAAGTGCTGGGATTACAGGCATGGGCCACAGCACCCAGCCATGATATCTCCTAAGAAGTTACTGGCCAGGTGTGGTGGCTCACGCCTGTAGTCCCAGTACTTTGGAGGCTGAGGCAGACAGATCACCTGAGTCAAGAAATTACTCAAGGAGGAGTAAGAGGCTTACCCAGTAAGGTAGCTGCTAAGTACACATGGCTATTTAAATTCAATCTTAATTAAAATAAAATTAAAAATTTAGTTTCTCAGTCACATTAACCAAGTATCAAGTACCCAACAGTCACAGGTGACAAGTGGCTACTATATTGAAGAGTATACATTATAGAACATTTCTGTCATTGCCGAAAGTTCTGTTGGGCAGAACGAATCTAGAAGCCATAAATATCTCTGAAAGAAGCAACACAACTCTTTGACTTTCATGATGCTCCTGATGAAACTTGATGATGGTATGATGATGAAAGTTATAATAATAATAAAAAGCTAGTGCCATTTGTCTTTTACAATACACCAGGTATTGTATTAATCTCCTTTCATAAACATCTCATTTCTTCTCTCATCAACACTGTGCCATATATATTATTTATTCTCATTTTACAATTGAGGAAATTGAAGATTCGCAGTGTTCAAGGTCACATAATTAGTATATACCAGAGCTGGGTTCAACACAAGTCTGTCTTACTCCAAAGCTCATGCTTTAAATCACTCCGCCATACACCCTCTCTTATTAAACATCAGAAATGACATAAATTATGGAAGATGAAGTTTTGGATGCAAAATAAAACCTCTCCCGTCTGTGACTGTTTTCAGCTAAAACAGCCTGAGATGAGGCAACTCAAACCTTGCTTTTTGAGTATAAGAGAATATCTTAAAAGTAATACTGATATAAAAGAAGAATGCAGTTTCATTTTTTATTTTTATTTATTTATTTTTTTAGGGATAAAGTCTTGCTCTGCCATCCAGGCTGGAGTGCAGTGGCTTAATCATAGCTTACTGCAGCCTCAAACTCTTGGGCTCAAGTGATTCTCCTGCCTCAGCCTCTGGAGTAGCTGGGACTAGAGGCACATACCGCCAAATCTGGCTAATTTTGTGTGTTTTTTTCCGGAGATGAAGTTTTATTCTGTTGTCCAGGCTGGTCTTGAACTCCGGGGCTCAAGTGATTCTCCCACCTAGGCCTTATGAAGTGCTGCAATTACAGATGGGAGCCATCACATCCTACCCAATTTCATTTTCTAAAAGGCTCTAAACTTGTGATGAAAATGCAGCTGGCCTGAGCCATCCCTTATTTGCAGTGTTATCTATTAACATTAGACTATATAGCATAGCGATTAATGACTCGTGTTCTTGTGTTAGGGCTCCCTTTGCCATGCTCAAATTTTGTGATCTCCAACAAATTCTTTACCAGACAAATGCATTATCTATAAAGTGGGAATAAGAGTGATACTTACCACACTGTACACCCAAAGAGCTTTTGAAAAATAATCTCCAGACCAATTAAATCAGAATCTCTGTAGAGAAGGCCCAATATCAATATTTTTTATTTTTTATTTTTTATTTTTTTTGAGACGGAGTCTCGCTCTGTCGCCCAGGCTGGAGTGCAGTGGCGCGATCTCGGCTCACTGCAAGCTCCGCCTCCCGGGTTCACGCCATTCTCCTGCCTCAGCCTCCCGAGTAGCTGGGACTACAGGCGCCCACAACCGCGCCCCGCTAATTTTTTGTATTTTTAGTAGAGACGGGGTTTCACCGTGGTCTCGATCTCCTGACCTTGTGATCCGCCCGCCTCGGCCTCCCAAAGTGCTGGGATTACAGGCGTGAGCCACCGCGCCCGGCCAATATCAATATTTTTTTTAAAAAAGGATACCTAGATGATTTTAGTGTGCATTTAGCATTGACAGTAACTTACCCTGATGGTGTTTGAGGTTACTTCCGACTCTCAGAATCTCTGATAGAAGCCCTTGAGCACAAAATCCTTCAGCCTCTGGTTTCCTACCTACAAATGTTTCTTCATGGGTAACTACTTTTCTGAAGATGAGGACTCATTTTCCTTACAAAGCTGAAGGCTTCTACCCACACTTGTGTCCTGCCTTATTGAAGATCCAGTTCTATCAATTACCTCTGTCTGTAAGTCTTCATTCGTCTTTTCTAGGGCTTCCTTCTCCCAGCAAATAAATGTATTCAAGCTATTGTCATCTTCACACACACACACACACACACACACACACACACACACCACCTTTCTTGAACCTGTGTCTCCCTGACTACTGAAAGATGAAGTATTGATACGTGCTACAGTTCATTGTTCAGCTTCAAGAAAAAGCTATCTTCATCTGCTGTCTTCACATCCCAGGTCTGATTTAGTCTCCAACTTACTGCAGCCTGGCACTGCTCCTGTCTCCCTGACACTGCCCTCAGTGTTGTCATTAAGACCCTCCTCTTTATCGTCCTCATCTAACAAGACACTGCTAACCTCACATTCTCTCGTTTAAAAAATAGCGTAACATTCATGACATAAAATTTGCCATGTAAACATTTTAAAATGTGCAATCCGGCAGTGTTAAACACATTCACAATATTGTACAACAATCACCCTATCTAGTTCCAGGACTTTTTCATTACCACAAACGGAAACCCTGTACCCATTCTGCAGTCAGTCCTTACTCCCCATTCTCCACCAGCCTCTGACAACCACTAAGCTCTAGGGGTCTGCCTATCCTGTCTATTGTCTGTAATACAATATGTGGCCTTTTGTGTCTGACTTCTTTTACTTAGCATAATGGTTTCAAGGTTCACCCATTTTATAGCATGTATTAGTATTTCATCCTTTTTATGGCTGAATAATATTCCATTGTATAGATATACTATATTTTGTTTATCCATTCATTTGTCGATGGACATTTGGGCTGTTTCCCCCTTTTGGCTATTGTGAATAGAGCTGCTGTGAACATTTATGTATAAATTTTTGTCTGAACACCTGTTTTCCATTCTTATGGGTGTACACCCAGGAGTGGAATTGCTGGGTCATAGGGTAATTTTATGTTGAACTTACCAGGGGAGCTGCTAAATCAGTTTCCACAGCAGCTGCACCATTTTACATTTCCACTAGCCATGAATGAAGGCTCCAGTTCCTCTACATCTTTGTTTCTTTCTCAACACTTACTATTATTTTTTTCTTTTTTACTTATGGGCACCCTTAGTGGGCTTAAAGTGGTGGTATCTTACTGTGTTTTGATCTGTATTTTCCTAATGTCTAATGATGCTGAGCATTTTTTCATATGGTTGTTGGCCACTCGTGTCTCTTCTTTGGGGAAATGTCTATTCAAGTCATTTGCCTATTATTTAATTGGTTTTTTTGTATTTTTGTTGTTGAGTTTCTCATTCTTCTTTAAAATCTGCTATTAATATTTTTTATATTACAAAAGAAATATGTGCTTGGTAAAAAATGTGAAGCAATCAAGGGCATAAATAAAATCTTCATCCTCCCTGGTTTTTTCATTATGGCACGATTTCTTGCCTTTCTTCCTACTTCTCTGAGCAGACTTCATCCGACTTTTCTTTGTATACTCTTTGTCCTCTTCCTGATCTTCACTTGTTTTTCCTTTCAGCTTTCATTTTAAGAACATGGGGTACATGTGCAGGTTTGTTACATGAGTAAATTGCATGTTGCAGTGGTTTGGTATACAAATTATTTCATCACGCAGATAGTGAGCATAGTACCTGATAGGTAGTTTTTTGATCCTCCCCGTCTTCTTGCCCTCTACCCCACAAGAAGGCCCCAGTGTCTCTTGTTCCCTTATTTGTGTTCATGTGTACTCAATGTTTAGCTCTCACTTATGTGTGAGAAAATATGGCATTTGGTTTTCTGGTCCTGCGTTAATTCTCATAGGATAATGGCCTCCAGCTTCATCCAGGTTGCTGCAAAGGACATGATTTTTTTAAATGACTGCGTAGTATTCCATGGTGTCTATGTATCATGTTTTAAAAATCCCATTTAAAAAAATCCACTGCTGATGGGCATCTAGGTTCATTCCATGTCTTTGCAATTGCGAATACTACTGCAATGACCATATGTGTGTATGTGTTCTTATGGCTGAGCAATTTATATTCTTATAGGTATATATCCAGTAATAGGATTGCTGGGTGGAATAGTAGTTCTAGTTTAAGTTCTTTGAGAAATCTCCAAACTGCTTTCCACAGTGGCTGAACTTACGTTCCCACCAGCAGTGTTTAAGTGTTCTCTTTTCTCCACAACATGGCCAACATCTGTTGTTTTTTGACGTTTTAACAATAGCTATCCTGTCTGGTGTTAGATGGTATCTCATTGTGGTTTTGATTTGCATTTTTCTAAGGATTAGTGATGTTGAGCATTTTTTCATATGCTTGTTGGCCATGTGTATGTCTTCTTTTGAGAAGTGTCTGTTTATGTCCATTGCCCATTTTTAAATGGGGTTTTCTGTTTTTTGCTTGTTGATTTGTTTAAATTCCTTACATATTCTAGATATTAGACCTTTGTCTAACACACAGTTTGCAAATATTTTCTCCCCTTCTGCAGATTGTCTGTTTACTCTGTTGACAGTGTCTTTTGCTGTGTAATAGCTCTTTAGTTTAATTAGGTTCCATTTGTTAGTTGTTGTTTTTGTTTCAATTGCTTTTGGAGTCTTTGTTGAAAAACCTGTGTCAGGGCCTATGTCCAGAATGGTATTCCCTAGGTTTTCTTCTAGGGTTTTTTTTTTTTTTTTGAGATGGAGTCTCACTCTGTCACCCAGGCTGGAGTGCTGTGGCGCGATCTTGGCTCACTGCGACCTCCACCTCCCAGGTTCAAGCGATTCTCCTGCCTCAGCCTTCTGAGTAGCTGAGATTACAGGCGCCTGCCACCACGCCTGGCTAATTTCTGTATTTTTAGTAGAGACGAGGTTTCACCACGTTGGCCAGGATGGTCTTGATCTCTTCACCTCATGATCTGCCCGCCTTGGCCTCCCAAAGTGCTGGAATTACAGGCATGAGCCGCTGCGCCCAGCCTAACCACATTTTCTTTATCCAGTCTATCATTGATGGGCATTTAGGCTGATTCCATGTCTTTGCTATTGTGAATAGTGCTGCAATAAACACATGTATGCAGGTATCTTTATAATAGAATGATTTATATTCTTTTGGGTATATATGCAGTAATGGGATTGCTGGGTCAAATGGTATTTGAGTTTATTTTTGTATATGGTGAAATAAAGGGGTCAAGTTTCAATCTTCTGCATATGGCAAGCCAGTTATCTCAGCACCATTTATGAATGGGGAGTCCTTTCTCCATTGCTTGTTATTGTTGACTTTTTTAGAGATCAGATGGCTGTAGATGTGTGGCTTTATTTCTGGGTTCTCTGCTCTGTTCCATTGGTCTATGTGTTTGTATTTGTATCAGTACCATGATGTTTTAGTTACTGTAGCCTTGTTGTATTGTTTGAAGTTAGGTAGTATGATGCCTCTGGCTTTGTTCTTTGTGCTTAGGATTGTTTTGGCTAGTCAGACTCTTTTTTGGTTCCATATGAATTTCAGTATAGCTTTTTCTAATTCTGTGAAAAATGTTCTTGGTAGTTTGATAGGAATAGCATTGAGTCTGTAAATTGGTTTGGGCAGTATGGCAATTTTAGCAATATTGATTCTTCCTATCCACAAACATGGAACATTTTCCCATTTGTTTGTGTTGTCTCTGATTTCCTTCAGAAGTGTTTTGTGATTCTCTTTGTAGAGATCTTTCACCTTCCTCATGGGCTGTAATCCTAGGTGTCTTATTCTTTTTACGGCTGTTATGAGTGAGACTGCATTCTTGATTTGGCTCTCAGCTTGGACCCTTTTGGTGTATAGATATGCTACTGATTCCTGTATGTTGATTTTGTATCCTGAAGCTTTGCTGAAGTTGTTTATCATATCTGGGAGCCTTTGGCCAGAGACTATGGGGTTTTCTAGGTATAGAATCCTATAATCTGCAAAGAGAGATAGTTTGGCTTCCTCTCTTCCTGTTTAGATACCTTTTATTTCTCTCTCTTGCCTGATTGACTGTCTTCCTGACCTTTAAATGATGGAGTTCTCTAAGATTCTATGTTCAATCCTCTTCATGTCTTACTGTAAACATTCCCTCTGGCATCCACATTCAAAGATTCAATAATATATCTACCTCCAACTTATTTTTGAGTCTAGAAAGAAGAGTCTCGCCTATCAGACAACTCCACTTGGATATCTCAAAAGGATCTCAAGCTGAAAATGTCCCCAAATTACTACCTACCTCTCAAAACTCACTGTTTTTTCCATTTTTCTTATTACAATGAGTGATACTACATTCCATCTACTCCATTGCCCAAGCAAAATCCTGAGGGTTATTTAAAGATTTTTTTCTCTTTTCTTTCTACTCATATCTAATCAATCAGTAGCTACTGTCAATTCTATTTCCTAAATATACCTTACATCTTTCTCCTCTATTCTAGTCCTGCTATCTCTGTACATTAGAATGGTTCAGATTTTTCAGAATCCCTTGGCTGGAATATTGCAGTAGCTTAATGACTATTTTTTCTGCTTCTAAGATGTTCTCTCCCAGTTTATTTTGTACATTTTCTAATCAAAGATGATCATGTTACATGAAATTTATCAATGACTCTCTATGGCCTATGGAATAAAAACTACATTCTTAAGCACGGCATAAAATGAATTTCTGTGATTGGTCTACAGTTTCCTGATGATACCTCATCTTCTATCACTACTCTCATATTTTATTTTCCAACAATAATGAACTACTAGTGTTTCCTTATGTAGGCAAATTGTACCATACCTCCATGTCTTGGCATGTGATTTTCTCTCTGCTTGGCACAGCACTCCTCTTTACTTCTCTTTGTTCTTATTCATTCTTCAAGTTCCATCTCAAAAGCTACCTTCTCTATGAAGTCTTCCCACACTTCATCATAGAACCTTAATTCCGCTTTTATATCCCCCTCATATATTGCACATGCCTATAATACAGAGATTAGCTAATTGTTATTAACTTATTTAAATGAATGAATAAATAATCTTCTCAGAGCCATCCCTGACATCAGGGCATTTTGATAACTACAAATGTGCTATTTTCATGAAACTGTGAGATCCTTCTGGACAGGAACTATGTTGGCCTAGTGCCAGATATACAGCATGTTGACAAATAAACAAGCACTCAATATATGTGTATTAAATGTTGACTGTACTCCCATACTGATCCTCCCATTAGTGTAAATGGCACTATGGTTATGCAGAATCGCAAAAAAAAAAAAAAAAAAAAAAAAAAAAAAAACCGTGAAGAACGTTAGCTGATTGTTATATGCAAATTCTTCACTACCAGAAAATAGCATGTTTGTCTATCATCATGAGAATAACACCTAAAACTACATAGAAAAACAATACAAGTCATTAGTCTCCCATCTTTTGTAAGCAAGTGCTAAGTATTAAATTACCTTTCCAGGAACAGATTTTTTCTTTATCATAAGTGATCATGTATATATTTTGAAAACATTGGTCAAAACTTTTATACTATTTATCTTACAAGAATTTTAGGCATTAATCTTCTCAGAGCTATCGCCTACGCCAGGGCATTTTGGTAACTACAAATAGCTGTTTTAAAACTTCAAATCAAAACATTTTTATAGTAGCATGTTCCCTAAGGAAATATGCAATGAATTTTCTTTACTTATTTGAGGGCTACATTTGGCTTAGGCTGACCCCAAAGCATAATGCCTTTACATTATAAACATGAGTTGCTGCATCTTACTTGACTTTAATGTCATTGTCTCTTGTTTGTGAGCTGTTTTTCTTGATAACGCTAATGGTTAATGGATAAAGTTATTTAGGAAAGAGATTTCATGCTACTCTGAGAAAATGTTAGAGTTGAAAAATCAGCTAGAAGTAAAGACAATAATACCCTAAGTCTAAAAATCTGGTCATTCTATCACACTGTTAGTGTCTGCACTTATTGGTTCTTCAAGACTCTGAAAAGGGAGGGAGAAAACTAAGCTGCCTTCTTAGCTCTCACAGGTGGTGTGAGGATTAGGGAGATAAGAGTTAGACTGTAGAGCTCACCAGTAAACAGACTGGAGTTTCTCTCCTTTAATAGCTAATGCAGGATGTTTTGGTGAAACCAGCAAATTTGTTACCAGACAGCTGAAACTTTGTCCTCTGATGCATCTTGGAGGCCACAGAGAAGTAGCAGTAATTCTCCCTAAAGCAGACCTAAATCGTGGTCATGAGTTTTACACTTGTTTCCATGATATTGGTGAAGGAAAAATAACTTTTTTTTCTCATATTAAATGAATCCCCCTATTGGGATCCATTTGAAGAGAAAGAGTGAAAAACATGAGAAAGAAGAGAGAGAAGAAAAAAGAGTAAAGGGTATTTGATGGAGGCAAAGAAGAATGAGAGGAGGTAGAGGAAGAAGAAATGGAAAGAGGAAAAGGGCAGAGAAAGAAAGAAAAAAAAGAGTGTGTGTTTGTGTGTGTGTATGTGTGTGTGTGCACGTGCATGTGCAGGGTGGGTCTCAAAGGAAAGAGGAAGAGGAAAAAGAGAAAGATAATAGGAAATATCGACTAGATTCTCTAGCAGCTCTCACTTGCTTAAAATTAGTGGAAACAAATGACAGTCCTCTCCCTAGACTTCTCTCAAGTTATTTTCCCTTGAACACGAGATAAAATGTCAACATTCTACTGGGAAATTTAGTACTTAAGACTGTAGATACTGTTACTTGGGTTCCACTTATTCACAAGGATTTCACTATTTTAAAATAAAAATAATTTTATTTAAAAATGCTGATTCTGTTAGACCATAACACCTTTCCTCTGAGCAGAACAAATACCAAAGCAAAGCTCATATTTATTGTCAGAGTATGATGCCATTTCCAGAAGAGATGGAAGAAGTCCATGCTGTGTTCTTTTCTCCTACTAATATGAGCGAGTGATCTTACCCACCTGACTAGGTAGGCTTCACAGACTGAGGCTGACCAAGACTGTAGATTCAACATTCAGTAGATGTCTTGCCAGCATCTATTTCCTGCTTCCCTCTTCCCAGCAGTCCCTAGTTTTCTTCTGGGGATCAACATAATTTTGTGGAAGCTGACCTTACTGCCTCCCATTTACGGGTAGAATAGATGACGTAGGCCAAGCCAATTATCACATCTCATCCTCTTGACTACAGCGATAGAATCAAGGGTAGATGTGTGAAGGGAGCAGACCAGTAATTATAAGGGTTTTTCTGGGAATGCTGAAACAAAGTAACTCTCTCTGCCACACACACAAAAAGAAAGTATATGAATCCAGGAGCTGTGAGCAGCCATCTTGGGAGTAGGAGTGGAGCCAGCTTTAGGATGAAGCTGACGCAAAGAGATGGAAGAACAAGGTTTTTGGGATATCCTTGAGACATTGGATGAAGCCTCGTATAAAGAACCTTTATCTCTGGGTTTTTCAGTTATGTGAGCAAATAAATTTTCTTTATCGTACTGTTTACTTTCAATCTGGGTGTAACTTAAATGTTTTCCTTCCAGTAAATGGCTTGTGCTGCCAGAAAGAGCCATTAAGTTGCTTTGTGGGCCGGGCATGGTGGCTCAAGTCTGTAATCCCAGCACTTTGGGAGGCTGAGACGGGCGGATCACGAGGTCAGGAGATCGAGACCATCTTGGCTAGCACGGTGAAACCCCGTCTCTACTAAAAAATACAAAAAACTAGCCGGGTGAGGTGGTGGGCGCCTGTAGTCCCAGCTACTTGGGAGGCTGAGGCAGGAGAATGGCGTAAACCCGGAGGTGGAGCTTGCAGTGAGCTGAGATCCAGCCACTGCACTCCAGCCTGGGCGGCAGAGCCAGACTCCGTTTCAAAAAAAAAAAAAAAAAGATGCTTTGTGTTGGCCGAGTGCAGTGGCTCACGCCTGTAATCCCAGCACTTTGAGAGGCTGAAACGGGTGGATCACTTGAGGTCAGGAGTTCAAGACCAACCTGACCAACATAGTGAAACCTTGTCTATACTAAAAATACAAAAATTAGCTGGGCATGGTGGTGGGCACTTGTACTCCCAGCTTCTTGGGAGGCTGAGGCATGAGAATAGCTTGAACCTGGAAGGTAGAGGTTGCAGTGGGCCGAGATCATGCCAGTGCACTCCATCCTGGGCTACAAAGTGAGACTCTATATTAAAAAAAAATGCTTTGTGTTGTAATGATGACCTTTTTCTCCTGAAATGGGGTCTCACTATGTTGTCCGACCTGGTCTTGAACTGCTGGACTCAAACTATCTTCCTGCATCAACGTCAACCTCCAGAGGAACCAAGACAACCAAGACTACAGGCACACACCACCATACCCATCTAATATTTTAAATTTTTTGTAGAGACAGGGTCTTGCTGTGTTGCCCAGGCTGGTCTCAAACTTCTGGACTTATGTGATCTTCCTGCCTCACCCTTGTGAGTAGCTGGGACCACAGGTGTGAGTCACCGCACCCAGCTGACCATAGTTTTTGACAAGATCATGGGACAAGCAGCAGCAGGATCTTATGTTGGGAAGGTACTTTTAAACGTAGCAGAAAATAATATCTCCAGATGTTGATCTAGGGTTTTCAGTCCAGGGTTCTTCCAAGAATCTCTCTTGTCATAGGATGTTAGACCCTTTTCATAATTAAAATTCTGACTATTTTAACTTGCTCCTGATTTATTCATCATCTATACTATGTGAAAGAAATTACTGTATAAAAATTCACTGACTAAAGAAATAACCTAATGTGAATATGAGAAAGGTTTATTCCAGCCAGAGTAAGTTTTTCACGGTCAAAAGTCAAAGAAGAGTGTAAAATTTCTTTCTAGTTTACAAATACTCCCAGAGCTTTAGTTTGTGCCAGGAGCCTTGCTGGATCCTGTAGGTACAACAGAGGCAGGTAAGACATAGTCCAAACTTCAAGAAGTTTGTAGTCCAGATGCTAAAGATTAGACAAGAGCTTAAATTAGATTAGCAAGAGTAGCTAATATTAGCTGCCATTATGATAGCATAAAACAAATATCATAATAAAAGTATAGTATGGTATAGAGTTTGAAAAAATGGGGAAGACCACATGATTACGAGAGAGTGGGAAAGACAAAGACAGGATTCATGGAGCTGCTGGCATCTGAACTGGATCATGGAGAACAGCTGATTCAATGAATCCCTCATCTCACAGCACCCTGTTCTTTTCTTTCTTAGCAGTTGTTCACAATTAGTTCTTACATATTTATTGGCATCTTTATTTATTTGATGGTCTCGGCTTTAGATTCCATGAGGTGTATCCTGTGGTCCACTCTGATTTGTTCCCCATTATATTCCTAGTACAAAGCTCAGTGTCTGATACATAGTGTGTGACCAATAAAAATCTGTTGAATGAACAAATGAATAGTTAGATGAGTGACGGATTGCAATAGATCCCATTACTAAATGTCTGTTAGGTGACAGCACTGCAGTAAGCACATAGATCATCAGTTAATATATTCAACAACGATACCAGGCACATTTGTTATCAATTTTATAGAGGAAGAAATGGAGCTCTAGAAAAGATAAATAACTTGTCCAATGTCATATAACGAATACATGGCTGAAGCCGTACCAGGTAGGTCTAACTCCAAAGTTTGTGTAGTGAGTCACTGCACAATATTGCCTCCTATTAATTTGGTACTTACCATGTACTCATCATTTGATTGACATACATTATCTTTATTTCATTCACAATCCTGTAAATGAGGTATTATTAACTCATTTAATAGATAAGAAAATGGATTCAGAGATGTTTATTCATTCACTCAATAAATATTTAGATAATCTATCAAATGCTAGGCACTATGCTACCCTCAGTGATAAAATGCTGAGACAAAATAGACATCATCCCTGCCCATGTGAAGTTTGTGATCTAATGGGGGAGCAGATGGTAATCAAATGTGCATCAACAATCTGTGAGAAATGCTGTGAGGGAAAGTTAGAGGGTATCATGCGGGCTGTAATAATGAGGGGAACCAGCAGTGACCAAGCATGGCTTTCAACCAGGCCTATTTGACTCCATTTTAATTACAAAAAGATGTTAGAGGTTGGGGCTTGCTCTGTCACTCAGGCTGGAATGCAGCCTCAAACTCCTGGGCTCAAATGGTCCTCCCACCTCAGCCTCCTGAGAAGTTGGGACTACAGGTGAACGCCACCACGCCCAGCTCAAAGTCCACATTAAAACAAACAGAAAAACCAAACAAAAACTCCCACATATTTTAAAAATCCGGGATGGATAAGGTTTGCACAGGCAAAGAGGAAGGTCAAACATGGCCTCCAAATTGCGACTGTCTGATATGACTGGAGAGGTAGGGAGATGTGTGGAGAAGAGTACCGTGAGTAGCGAAGGCTGGAAAAAACTGGAACAGTGAATGTCATGTTATGGATTGTCCCTGATTTAGGAGACAAAGGGGAGTCATCCAAAAGGTTTTGAATGATTCCCAATCAGAGGTGTATTTTAGGAAGAGTAGTCTAAAAAGCAGAAACTGCTAATATTCATGGATAAAGAGAGAGACATATTAACTAGTTGAGTGTTGCACTTGCAGCACAAAGTTTGAATCTATTTTATGGCTACTATGTCAATGTATTAGTTAGGATAAAGGTTTAGCTGAAAACGTAAGAGCTTAAGACGGAAGCTTATTTCTCTCTCATGAAAGTTTGAGCTGGAATGGCAGCTGTGTTCCAGGGCACCATTAAAGGCTGTTTTTATTTTGATGTGAAAGGCAGAAGAGGAAAAGATGACTTGTCCTTTCAGGGTACAGCCATTTGGTTGCACACACACTTTCACTCACTTCACCTTGGCCAGAACTTAGTCTTATGACTACAGTCAGCAGTTAAGGAGGCTTGGAAGTGTCGTCTATGTTTTTGTTGGCTGTGTGCCCTAGGTCAAAAGTCTATGACTATAAAAAAAAAAGGGGGGGTATGATTATTAGGGGATGGCTGGCAGTCTCTGCCACACTTGGTGCACTCCTCCTCTGAGAATGACCAAATTTGGTGGTTCATTTACTCTTATTAGAAAAAAATTCCAAATTTTAAAATAATGTTGATGGTTACTATTGGTCAAATTGTTGTAAAAAATGCTTTTTAGCCAGGTGCAGTGGCTCATACCTGTAGTCCCAGCTACCCTGGAGGTTGAAGCAAGAGGATCATTTGAGCCCAGGAGATTGAGTCTGGCCTGGGTAACATAGTGAGACCTCATTACTAAAAAAAAAAAAAAAAAAAAAAAAAAAAAAAAAGCTTTTTACATACTATAGAAAGCTAAACAAAATTTGGCAGCTTTAGTTCCATTAATTAACAACAAAAAAAGCCAAATTCATTCTAATTTCATTTTTAATTATCAGGAAAAAATATATTTAAGAATAAATTACCTGCAAAATAAATAATTGAGTTATACGTGAACCAGTTTTATGCCCCAAGACTGCAGAAGATGCTTTTTGACACTTTGATATGAACATTGATATTATTAATATTAATATTTTATATTAATATTGCATATATTTTCATTTCCCCTTAATTTCCCATGAAAAAGTGGCAACCCATTCCCAACTTGAAGATTTATCATTGTTTTTACCAAACTTAAAGAACCAGCAATTGAGAGAAAAGTGCCTCTAATTATACATGGGCTATTCCCGTTTTGGTAGGTCCTACAGTGAGAGTTGCCTTCTCTGTGAACTAAAGACAGAAAGGAGACTCACGGGAGGGTGAGGAATGGACTGACGCTCTTCCTGCACTGTAGGTGACAGTAACCCACAGTGCCCACTCCACAGATTAAAGCATTTTTGTTGTCTGGGGCAGTCCTTAATTTTAGTTAATTTTCCTGTACCTATTTATTTGATAGCTCATTAATTGCCTCAGAGCAGAGAAAATGTTTCCTTTAAGAAGGTTAAACAAAGAGTTTATTGACATAAGTGAATTGGTTGAAGAAAACATTATTAAGTAAAAGGCACTTATTTAAACACCAAATTAATCATTTAAAGGCAAATTAGAGGTCATATCTCCTCCTAAATAAATAATGTTAACCAGTAATGAGATATCCAGTTTAGATTATAAGCATACTTACAGGTTTGGGCTGCTGGCTGCAGTGTGCCTTAGCTTTCCAAGTTTATTCAGGGTCTATAATTCCACTAATGTTTGGAAATGGCAACATTTTAAACTACAGTATATTTTATCTACAATATGTCATTTTTCATTGTATGATTTTTTTAAAAAAAATTAAAGCTTTCCTTTCATCCCAGCAGAAGAGAAGGCTGGTGCTCTCAGAGAAGATTCCCTAGCAGTGGAGACGGATTCGCCTCTGGCGCTGTTTCAAGTCACTGAACTTATCAAACAAGCTGGTGCACAAGTGCCCTTGGCATTGCCCTCATAGCTCTGGCTGGGCCACAGGTAACTTCCCAATGTTGTAGCTGGGGCAGTGTGCAAACCTATTTCAGGAAGCTTCTATGTAAGTTTTGGAGGCTGAAGAGAAACACACAATGATTTCGTTGTGGAAGTATTGGTGTCCGCAAAGTTGTCTGGTATCTTAGCTTTGGATTTTTCCCTTCCACTTGGAGGGTGTCATAGCTGCCTACCCACATCCAGCCACACATTTTTTTCCACGCAGGCACATAGGCAATGCCCAAACCCCTGCTCCACCACTGGGCTCGCGTTAGCCGGCCTCCCAACCACAGTGACTGTTGAGTGTTGACAGGTACCAGATTCACGCTCCAGGCCCTTCCATAGCACAACGACGCTGATGCCAGCAGCTTTGTTCCACACCACATTGCAGTTTTGTTTTTAGCCAGACAGAAGTCAGGAAGTTTAAGGTTAGTTAATCAAATCTGACGTTAGCCCACCCCGATGATCTGATCATCTGATGGTCCAGCAGATTCTCCTTTTTCTCAAAATATTTTATTGTGCACTTGTGGAGAAGATGGAAAAAAAGAATCCCAATGGAGGATAATTTGAATTGATGTTTTTTTTTTTTTTTTTTTCAGTGTCAGTTCTCATCTGAGTTTTTAAACCCCGTTGAAATCAATTATTCTTGCTACTATAATAATCGTCTTGATTTTCATGTTTTATCAATGAATACTGTTCATCTCAAGTCACTGCTGCCCTTATTTAGGCAACTTACAATTTTTGAATACATGGGTCTAAATTCAGGCTTTTCAGCCTTGAGAGAACTAGAGATGTCACCCAACAAGCTAAGCCTCAAAGTTCCTGCCACATACTAACCAAAATGATGATGTCCTTCCAATTGCACTACCTTTCTTTTTCTCAACAGAGACGAGTGACTCTGCTTATGACAAATTGTACGTCAGAAAACACAGATCTCTATGATGTGGGCGGGCAACATAATTTAAGATTCTGCAGGCTTATGGTCAGCCCATTATTTTAAGGATAAGAAATGCGAAAGGAAAAGTTGGTTCAAGGCATCCTGATACTGCTCATTAACTGGGAGACAAAAAGGAATAAAATAGGACTTTTCTGATTATTGTAGGTCCCCTCCCGGATTTCCCCACTCCACACCCCTCCCCCGGTTAGACATTTACACTGAAAAAGAAAGAAAGGCACTTTGTGTTTAAGGTTAATCAAGTTTCAGTACAATTTTTTTTTTCTTTTTTTTTTTTTTACAAACTAGAATCACACTAATCTTTTTTTCTTGCTCTAATGTGTGGCTGTTGAAATCCTCAGCTGTGATAAATTAAGCTACTTATTAATCTAATTATCGTACATTCATCCTAGAAACTTTCATGTGACTTGAAAAGGCTATTCAACCTTTTCCCTCCCCTCCTAGAAAGGGCTCAACCTTGCACCAATTAAGATCATTCTGAAGTAAGGCTTTAAAAAAGCTTTCTCTAATCACCCAATGGAACATGGACCAGTGGAAACCAAACTCAGAGCTCTGGGAAAAAGTTTAGCATTCCTTTCTGTCTGCCAACTTTTATGGTTTCATTGCACAAGGGAGGAAGACTTCATTTTCCTATTTAGTTGTTCCTTCGCTGACCTCCAAATAAAGTCCATGTAATTACAGACCAAATAAAGTTGCAGCATGTGTTTTAAAAATCAATTGCCATCCTTGGACTATAGAAATGTAACAATGCACAGATTTGCCAGAAAATACCCAGCGCCAACCATACGAGCTAAACCCTGTACTGTATCTGTACAATGGAGTAGTTTTGACCTCTAACGCTCATATTTACTATGCAGATTTTTAAAAGCGTTTCTTTTATGATTTAACTATTGATATTAAAATGTCTCCATCCTAATATAAGTTCAATTTGGGATTAAAAATATGTTGCAAATGTATCATATCTTAAACATCCATTCATTGTCAAATGGCTTACTTCTTTTTTTTTTGAAATGATGGCATAAATGAAGCTATTTTACATTCAAATTAAACTGGCTATTAATTTGAATGCAAAGCAGCTCAATGTACAGGATGCAATTTCAATGACAGGTTTACTCCAAGACAGAAAGCAGGAGATAGTCAACGTGGGTAAGTCCAAGCAGTTTGTCCCCTACTTTTGGTGCCTGGCAAACTTGCTCACTGTGAATAGTTTTTGAAGTGAAGATTAAAAGAGTGGAATTATAAAGTATAATTACATTTTATTGAAACTCTAGAAATCAGAAAAAATTCAGCAGGAAACTTTTAGTGAAACATGATGTGTTGTCATTATCATTAAAAGATAAAAGTTCCATACTGTTTTTATCTGTTTATTTGGAAGAAATCCAGCCTTTACAGTTATGCAGGAAACAAAAAACGGGAATGCAGGAGTAATTATTAAAACTGTGTGATTTGTTATCTCAGCTACTGTCTTTCCAAATGGTAATGCGATATCAGCAGCTGCAGACGGTTGCTGATTTCCTCTATTAGTAAACAAGTGCTTTGGAGACCTGTGTGAGGCACTTTAAGCTCGCTACTCCCCGAAGTGCTGTCAGGCTTAACTACTAATCCATGGTATTTCAGAGCACTGGAAATTCATCTTTATAAAACCTGAACAAAAAAGGGAAAAAAGCCTGGAGGGCATGAGCTCCCTCTGGTGAGACAAATGACATGTTCATTTATTAATGAAACAATAACCCTGGAAAAAGGATCAAAGCACATTCCATCCTCACTTTACAATCCCCAATTTTCTCAGGCCAAACCATTTAATTGAGCCATGACAATGGAATACTTAATTGTTGCCTTAAAGTTTTGAAGAAGCGACTTCTTGAGCATCAATGTGAATTTCAGGATTATTATTCAAATATGGCGTAGCCAGATTAAAGATGGTGGAATTTGATTCATCCTCCACTGGGCGGGGGCGCCTCTAGCTGGCAGAAGAGGTGTTTTCTTGAACATGCTTGCAGTGCGCACCTCAGATGCCCCTTGCCTAATGGCTGCCTTCACAGGTTGCTTCCTCGTGATAGGTTTCTTCCTCATGATGAATTTAGGTTCTTTTTGCCATGTACCCTGGATCTGAGACATAAATGAGGAGGAGGAAGGAGTCAATCCCAGAACCCAGAAGTTTAAGGAGTTTGAGACGATGCAACATGGAGCCCCTTATTAAGTCTTGACAGGCCCATAGCATCCACAATGGTAACGGGAAACTTACCTACACTCTCTCTGGGTCATTCACCAATTGTATTTGAGAGTGAGTCCATCCACTGAAAACAAACACACATGCAAAATTTAAAAACATTTTTAATAAGTCTGTGTTTAATTTCAGTATATTAACTCGATTTCATATCAGCATTCTAGTTTGACATTTTTTGTTTGTACTTGTACAGTGACTTTTCTGGGGTTTACTTGACTATGTTGTTTTCCAAATTAATCAAGCTTTCAGGAGAGTCTTAAGACACTGAGGTGGGGGGATTCAGAAGATGCTTGTTGATTTACTGGGCAAAGAAAGGAGTAAAGATTTTATATGTAATCTCTAGGACTCATGTGTCTTATACATTCAAGCATTCTAGGCCAGCTTGACTCTAGAACCAATTTTCTATCATGTGGCATCATTTGGAGTTTATAAATGGACTTTCTTTTACTGTGCATGTGCTCATATTCATTCCTTAGGAGATTTATTAATCTCATGAAAACTAGTAGTCAGAAATGAAGGCTGTAAGCAATAAAAATGCTCATGTTTCTGAGTTCTAGAACATCACCTAACTTATTAAGCCTTACTGTGAAATGGAGAATGCACTTTGAGATGATTTTCATTACTTTTACCTGGGATCTTCCTTTCTGATCTGCTTTTGAATACCAACCTTATAAAAGTCTTTTTTTTTTTTTTTGCCCTAGCTTATTATACTTACAGGTAAATATTGGAGTTATGAGTATGTGTATATTACATTTTACTAAGTTCCTGGGAAAGAGGAAAGAAAGTCTTTATAAATTTTTTTTGTAATCAGACTAACATTTTGAAAAACTTCCATTTAGTTTGGCCTCTTTGTAGTAAAGTTTTCTGCAGTATAATTGTTTGGAGTGCATACAGGGGAGTGATGGTGATCAAAGTATTTAGTACATACAGCTTTACCTGAGCCCTTCAGGAGAACAGAGAACCCTCTATATGGACAATCATAGCACTGGCTAGCCTAAGAGCTAAAGGGAGTTTGAAATGGCAGGTATGCACCTGAAGCAGCAGAAACAGTTATTTTTTCAACTTTCCCCTTATCTTCCATCCCTAAATACAGAGCATTTATTTTAAAAAATACACATGTAGGAAAAGTTCATGGGCTTGGTATGTAAGCGTTCAAACTGCCACGACATTGATGGCCGAACTAGGTTTCACATAAGCCAGAGCTGAGACAAAATAACAGACATTCATTTCTGCTGACAGATGTATTTCCATTCTCCATATGCACATTCCACTCATATTTATGTCATTCATTCATTCAATCAGCTGTCCATTAGTCATTTCATGACTATTGATTGAGGCTCTACTGCATATGCATCATAACATAACAAAATATATAGCTGGAGTTATATGTATCTTAGTAAGATAACATGGAAACTGCAAATTTATGTAGGAGAGGGAAACAGAGCAGGGTAGGAGACAAATAATATAAAGATGGGAGCATATTTCTTCTTAGACATTATTTTAATAATGGGCAAAGACCGTTTGGTGTGTGTCTGTTGAATGTGTGATGGAAGTATTCATTCAACAGCATCTATCAAGCAACTGCCACATCTCATGTACTGTGTGGAATACTTATACCAAAAAAGAGCGCTGTCTCTGCCTCTCTGGATCTCCCATTCAATAGTCTGGCTGGGTGCACATGACATGCATACATAAAACAATTAATTCAAGGTGGATGACTAGGCTCCAGATTGAAGGGTATAGATAACAACTACAAAATGAATTGTAAATTTTGAATAATTATGGGTTTCTTGATGTGGTTAAAGAGGATTGTCTGAAAGTTGAGGCTTAGTCTTCTTACCTCCCATTTTGCTGAGAAGTATGCACACTCTGGGAAGGAAGGATGACAAGAGGCACACAAACAGGTGCATACATTCACCTTTTGGCCCTTCTCATCTCCCATCCTTATGAACTTTGTTCCTTGAAGAGAGAAACAAGCTCATTATTAAGAGTTAGTGTAATGTTTGATCATCTTTACTATCTGTCATAGCAGATACATAAACTGATATTCCTGCTATAATGGTGAATAACCCTATTCTTTAAAGTTGCAAGATAGAAGATTACTGACATCCTTAGTAGGAATTTAAATGAGATGAAATACATATGTATATAGGGTTACATGAAAACCTTTAATATGAACTAAGAGCTGAAAAAAGCTGTAGTGTTCCTTGTCTTCTCCACTGCCCAAGTAACAACAACAACAAAAAATACTAAACTATGGATATGTAACCAGGAGTAAAGATATAATTTTCTTCTATCATGACTACTTAGAATTAATTTGGGATTATTAGGATTTCTCAAAATATTAATGATAGAATCTAGAATATTTTCTCTTATATTTCCTGGTGTGTCCGGTGTGCTAATAATGGGTAATCCTACACCATTTTTGTATCAGAATCTAAGATGAGGCTGTTTGTCTCTTCTACCTTTTACTAATAAATTGGTTATCTGAATGTCGTGCTATGAATTCCAGTTCTATTTTCTTTCTATTTTCCCAAATTCTGTTGCTAGCTTAGAGGATCTCTGATAACATACTAACCAGTTTTACTTCAGGGCAATTATTTCTTTTCAGTACTCTGAGGTCTGTTAAAGTTCTCCCAAATGTAACACAGGGATAAGGAATACGTATTTTCTCTCTAGGTTCTCCTTGGCTCATTTTCATTTTATTGCATGCCAAAAGGAGCTTATAGTGAAGAATATTTAGAATGATTCTGAGTAATCATATCTAAATGATTCTGAGTAAACTGTTTCAAGTAAGGCCATGGCTCTTTATTTAAGTTATACACCAAAAAAAAAAAAAAGAAAAGAAAAATAAAGATTCTTCTTGAAAAAAAAATTATACAAAAGACGATGTTGGGCTTAGTGTCTACTACTTGTTTATTGAACTTAATAAAGAAAGGAATGATAGCTCAGTAATTGCTAAAATAATTAGTTGTCAATATATAATAAAGTCAAATGATAAAACCTAACCCAAATCATTTATTTTCTTACTCTCTGAGGTTGAGTATTACATTTAATATTACTAAAAATTATGTAATATGTAAAATAAAATGTCTTAAAACTTAAATGTTGCATTATTTCATACAACACACATTTAATAAGAAAAATTTTAATTAATAATTACTTTTTTACTTAAGATTTATCCTTTCCTAATATCTAAGTTATTATATATAATAATTTTTAAGGTTCCTATTATATTTTTAAAGCAAGCAGTAACTCATAAACAAATACTTATCTTCCCATTTACTCTTGCTCTCTCCATTCTGCTGGACACAAGATTTTATTATAAAAATAAGTTAATTTTGTTGAGTATATATACATGATGACATAATAGTATCAATATTAAGATAACACACCAAATACACACAAAATAATATATATCTCCTGCTGGAGTAATTTCTGATTGCATTACAGCATGTACTTCTGTAGGTACTGTGCTTATATCAGGAGTGAACAATAGGTGATGGTGTAACTGCTGGGCACAGATATCAACGTGTTCTCAGCTTTGGGGAAACAAAATGGCTCCCATGATCTATTTGTGTGGAACGCAGAGGACAGTTCATATCACTTTAATTAGCTGAAATATCAAATGTATTGATCATTTTGAAATGTGTTGCTGTATTTCTAAAATGCAGGTGGCTTACCTAACATGAGAAACACTGGATGTTACTGTATTCATTTATTTATTTGCACATTTATGTCTATCTTAGTGATGAAAAAGTCCTAGAAGATCTTCAAAAAGACAATATGTTTCAGCAGAGAGGCAAACATTACACATTTTTATCACCAAGAGCAGATCTAGCCACAGAACTGGGTCTTGAAGTTGCTTCCCACAGCCCTCTGCAGCTAGGGATGGCCTCCAGGAGGACCAGCCTGAGGAAGGTGAAGGGTGCCTCAGGAGCACCCCTGCCCAATTCAACAGCAAGGAAAAAAATGAGAGCCGATGAACAAAATGGAAAATAACTTTCCCAGACCAGAGAGAAAACACTTGGCATTCCTGAGGAGCAGCTGCTTGCTGGTAGAAGTTTATGATAATAAACTAAACTGGGTGAGCATTTCCTAAGAAGAAATATTTAATTATCCTGCTCACCATTATGAGGAACTTCTGCCACTCTTCAGGTTATTATACAGTAAATAACCATTTTTCTAAAGGACAGAGCTGTTTTAATTATATGACAATGAATGCATAATTATTATGTTTGTTAGGAATGAATCACAAGACAACAGACTTGATATTGCTGCTCTGGTTAGTGCATCTTAATTACTTTTTCATTTATTTTGCATATAAAAGCTATTTGCTAATTGTCTTTGCTGTAAATATGCAAAATATAATTAGTCATTCATAATTCTTTATGTGTTATCTAACTGTACATTTGTTTCTAAGGAACTTATATTAAAGTGTGAATATTTAATGGGCTTTTTTGTGTGAATTCTCTTTTTTTAGACAAAGTTTTAAGTAAATATTAGGCATGTAAGAGTTTTAACTCTATTCTTAGGGAAACTTGTGCTGTGAAAAAATGGAGACCAAAAAAATATGGAGTTATGAAATGAATGCCAGACTACATGGAATTTAAATATTTTTCCATGTGAAGACACTGATGGTGATGGGAAATATCCTTTACTAAGCCTTTAAATTAACCTTTTAGCTACTCACCCAAGCTACCCAGATAAATCTTTAAGCATTACCAATTTTAACTTAAGTTTTTACATATTTGTGTGGTTACTTACCAGAAGGAGAGAAGAAATCCATGGTTGTGCTGAAACATGCATTTTTAAGTGATCTAAATAACTTGCTTATATCTGCTTAAAACAGTGGACAAACACTCTTAAAACTCTAAAATCTTAATTATGAGGACTATATCAAATCTATGTAATTGGAAGTATTTTAGAAGGTTATTTTTAATAGTTCGTCAGTGACTATAATGAGGGTGTCATGAGATAAACCCACCATGAGGTTTCTTACAGTCATATTGCCATCTCAAAAGTGAACCATACTGTCCAGTTTCTCAGTCTTAGGATGAAATTTTCTTTTTCTTTTTCTATTTTTTTATTAGCTGGAAACAGCACTTGGACTAGTTTTTTCTATGATTATTACTTCTATATGAACTAACATTGCTGGGAACATCTTAATGCACTCAGATTCATTACGGTGGCTGACTGGTTAAATGGACCACGTGTTTTCAAAATGGTACAGATATCAGGAGCATTGACCAATGATTAAAATTTTTCTTTTCACTTGTCTCTATAAAATCCTGCCAGTCCATCCTGCTGATGCATGTCACATTCCACTTTCTTCACCTCAAACATTTGATTTACTAACTGGTTGTACTGTTAATCCCATGTCATGACACTTCTATTCACTTCTGCTTTTCAACTGAAAGCAGCTTCCTATGAAGATAAAGCTAGGTAAAATCTATTGTAAAGAGGAGAATAACTTGAATGCAGCTATCATATCAAAATGAAAACACACTTCTGCTCTCTTCACCCACTAGACATCCTGAATACTTTTCTTAATGATGGAGTCTAATAGGATAGCTGATGAAAATACAACTGATGATAATTTTTTTCTTCAGAAATAATCCTGCTCTGTAATTCTGTAATTGTTCTTATTTATGTTTGGCAAATCTTTTGAAAGGAACATATATAAAAACAGAATGATGGCAGGATGTGAATTAGAAAAGAACTAGTAAACATGCTTTAGAAAACTGTGATATGAATAAATTATTTTGATTCCTATTTATCACAAAAATATCCTGAAGCAGCTTTAAATAAAGCTTTTTAAAACAACACTTGCAGGAACCATAACTTATATGGTTTTCTTTGTTTTTATTTTGAGATTTTCCTTTCTGTTCTGTACATTTTTTCTTTTGCCTTCAGAATAGTCAAAAAAAGGGAAATACATATTTCAAATAACATTTGACTTGTGTGCAAAAGTTGTAGAGCTAACACTCTCTCTACTAAAATCCCAATCTTTAAAACTTGGTGTCCTATAATGAAACAATTTAGTTCGATAAGGTAGTGAAATGAAGAATTTTGTGTAAAAAGATAATTTCATTGTACAATCTGAAATAGTGAAATACACATCCTTGAATCCCTTTAATAGGAAATGTTTCATATGTTTTATGTGTGTATCCATAGCACTAAGAAGGTTTGCAAATTAAATTTCCATTTGTATTTTCAAACACCTTCATTTTCAACAAGAAGAAGCATAAGAAATGATTTTATTTGCAATTCTTGTAAGCTTCTTCATTCTTCAGTGATCCAAATATATAGGAATGACCAGAAAATTTACTGTGTTATTTGAAATGTAACTAAATGTTCTAAAGAACAACAGGTAACAGGCCTCAGGTAGAAAAAAAAATCTAATTTTTCATCTTAGCAAAAAAAAAGTATTTTGATGATATTATGTGGCATGCAAACATTGAAAACATCGGAAAATTCTAGATTTGCCTCTGGTGATGGTGAGGATCACTATCTGTCCTCCTTTACAAGAAGTTTGAGAGAGTAATCACTTGAGGGGCTTTTGGTGTTTTAAAAATAATCCTTATCAAGCACCTATTTCACAAAGAATCATGTCAGAATAATAAACACAGTCTTCACTGTAGCATTATGCAGCATAAAATTCAGAAGAATGTAAATGTGAAGAAGAACTGATAGTGAATAGGTGCTAGGAAAGTAAAAGCTATAAAAGCTTTCTCTCAGTGTGTTGACTAAAAAATTAATAGTCCTTTGTATTTTTCAACATCCTAGATATTTTTACATAGAATGATCCAAAATATATGTTAATTAAAAGCCATTTACACGATCTGAGAAAGAAAACATCCCTACCTGAATTGTTCTGAATTGTATATTGTGGAAAGGAACCATCCCATTGGCCTTAGACAATTAACTATAGGCTCTCAACACTCATAACTTAAATGTTAAAACACTCAAGGGAAGGGATGGGAAATGGCCCATGGAAATGTCTTAATCATGTTTATAAACCTATGGAGGTAGTAAATAAAAATTCTTAAAGGAAAATCCTTAAGACATTCCTGGAGGAAATACCTTTCATCTAATGCTATCTGACTGTTAAGAGGATCTGTGTGTGTGAGCGTGTGTGTGTATACACACATATGTATATGTGTATATATGTGTGTATACACACATATGTATATGTGTATATATGTGTGTATACTGCATACACATATATGTGTATATATAAGTGTATACACATAATTTAACAGATTCACATACACATATATATTGTGTGTATACACACACACATTTTATACATACATACACATCTATGTATTCTAACCTCCCTTATGGGGAGATATGATTCAATCTAAATATATCAAATAATGAAATATCCCAATGGCAATCAGTATGACTTTCATGAACTCTGTCCCTTTATTTCCACATTTTCTGTTAATTAGAATTTGAAGTCAGGAGATAAGAGACTAGTTCATTTATCTTTTTTTTTCTTTTTCAATGTCCAAGCTCTACTTCCTTTCACTTCCTCTCCAAAAATGTTGCAACCTTTTACAGTCTAATCAACTTCTGCTACATGGTGCCATTATTTGTCCCCTGAAAAATGGTCTCAGCTGATCATCTGAAGAGCCAAATCTAAAAATGTCCTACTTTCTAGAAATAAAAATAATGTCTTCTCTGGTTTCAGACAAAGTCTTTGGGCTGGGGGAAAATTATCTGCCTAAGAAAAACAAACACTCTTTCTACTCTGTGTTTGTGTTTGCATGGATCAATTGTGAGACAAACAACATTCATTGACAGTTGCTGGCCATGAGTCTGCCTGTTTGAAATACCTTAGTCAGGAGAAGTACCACAAACTGAACCGAACAATCTCTCACAAAACATCTGCAACCATCTGACCCTGGCCTTAACCTTTAAATCTATCTTTTCATATTCATCTCAAAAGACCTTGTCAATGGCCAAGGAGACTCAAGAAAAGGATTCTTCAACAAACAAAAAAGATACAGAGGAAATTCAACCCAGATTAGGTGGCAGAAGATAATACAGTTTGCTCATTTTTATTCTGCTGCTCAAACTGGAGTTGAATTCATTTTCACTTTATCTTTATTCATGTTATTTAAACATAACATTCATTAGGATTGTGAACTGCAACAGATAGAAGAGAACAAAACTACTCGCCAAATTTGTTGGGCATCTGTTCCCACTAGAGGCGGCCCCTTGCCAGCTCCACATCATGTCATTTTTTTTCCCTGAATTCATTTCAAAGTCAATCCATCAGTTTATGAACTGTTTGATCAAACTTGTCATTAACCAAGTGAAACATTTAATTTGTATTAACAAAAATGGGACAAATAATTAGTACAGAGATTAACCATTTCACTTTTTTCCCCCTGCATTTTATTTATCAAACCTGTTCATTGTTGATATAACTTTTTCATGTGACACTATATGGTTTCTCTTGAAATAATGGAAAACATTTTCAAAAAATGAAAATACTTATGAACCGATGGCCATTAAAGAAAATCCATGCAAATAGGTAGATCTAACAGCCACCACTAGTAACTGCTAATTTCTAGTTGCTATCTTCATTAAGATAGAGCATAAGTTTCTCAATGGCAAAGAGACTGAATTGAGCCAACGGGCCGAAGACTTACAAGGAAATTACCACAGCTATATTAAGTATCAAGAGAGATTTTATTTTCATTTTTTGAATAAAGCTAAAGTTTCATTTTAGTTTCCAACTATACTCTCACAAATGGAGTAAGTAACTTACCACAAAGAGCTCACGTCCTCTCTACATTTGCCTGCAATGTTTATTTCAGTTTTTCCAGCCCAAATTGCTATTTATATAACACATGCATTAGAAATAGAACCATTGCTGTTGGTGGGGATTTTTGCTCTTGGGAAGACTTAGTCATCATCTCGTGCAATTGCTGTGACCGTGACCTCACTGGACATTTGTCAGCATAGCTATGACATTTGTTAATGAACTGTTTTTGTTTTTAATTGCTTACTTAATTATGGAGCACCAACATAATAGCATTTCTAATTTGTACCATAATTGCATGCAAAGATGAAATGTTGTTGTCTATCATATGCTGCTTCTAATCATCTCTTGTTCATGACAAATTTTCCAAAGAGATATCTTCTTTAATATGATGGTATGGTACTTGTCATTTGAATGCACACCCCTTAAATGCAATTGTGTATGTAAACTAACTTCAGACCCTCTCAATCTCTTTCTCTCTCTCACTGACTGTATATAAAATTACATACGTAAGTGTATATAAAGTTACTTAAATGTTTCTATTTTCAATAAGATAAAGTACACAAACATGAAAAAATATCTCCTCTGACCTATGTACCAAACATTGAAATTTTTGACAATATCTGTGACCATAACAGTTTTAAAGAATTGCTTATAAAAATAGTTAATTTAAACTGCTTGAGTTCTCTTCACTATTTCATTAACATTACTGCTGCTGTATAGAATGTTCAAGATTCTATTTGCTTTGTGAATCAGTTTTCAGTATGCTTCAAATCCATCAAGGGAAAATGAGGGCCATGATTCTTCAAAATGGAATCATGAACTAAGTTTGAAAGCTCAGAGAATTAAACCAAGTTTGTCATGACCTCACTTTGAAAAATTCAGAGAGTTAAACCGAGTCTCTTGTGAGACAGAGAACAAGTAGAAACTAGGCTTCAGAAAGAAAGTAATAGTAGAGGCCACTGAAGCAAGTCACCATTGACCTATGTCCTTCTCAATGAAGTTTCTTCTTTACAGTTGGTTCCTGCAGAAAAATATATTCAATGCAATACATTAGTTATGGGCCCAACAGCACAGTTCAAAACATGTGTAGCTGACGTATGTTTTCCCCCAAAAATACAAGTATTGGGCCGTTCATTGTCATCTACACAAAGAACTGAGTCCTAAAATCCTTTACTCAACTAAATTCTTAATAAGTAAACTGAGACTAACCCTCTAATACCAGATTTGTTAAACAACATGATTTAGGTCCTTGCTATTCATGCACCTTGTACAACTAAAATGACTGGTAAAGCTAGAATCATGAAAGAGTCATTTTATGTAGCTGCTAAATTCCTCTCAAATCTCCTTGCAACTTAACGAGTAAAGAAAGCTCAATGTGTAATGCCGGCTAATGTGGTTTATGCTAGAAAATAGTATCAACCTATCTTTGTAGCTTATCTAAGCCAGGATAATACTTTTAGCCTTTATAGTAGACCCAACTCCATTTTTTCAACTCTTGACTATGTATTTCCTGAAATCCTTTTCCAAAGAGTTAAATTGGATGTGAAATCTGTACTAGGCTATGGAGCTGTCTTTGTTCTAAGTCTCGCCAGCAAAGCCTCGCCTCTGTATCACTTTCATTGCGTTCTGATTGAGCTTGACAGTGTGACAGGAAAGCAAAGGGAGGCAATTCCAAACTGAATGAGAGTCTTTTTCAGCCACACAGCAGCCTCCTCCTTAGCCCCTAAGAAAAAGAGGTAACAGATGCCGATAGCAAAGCATCCCTAACAAAGTCCTAACTTTGATGCAGGCAGAAGAAGAAAAAATGTAAAAGATTGTCTCAGCACAGGAAAACCTTGAATGGAACACAAAGGAAGCAAAATGAGCAAAATCGTGGTGCAGAAAATGGCTGGGAGAGTTATGTAGCTATCGTACGTTTCAGAAATTATTTAACTCTCAACAAGAGGTTAGGATCTGCAGAATCTTCTCTGCCAGGTATGGCACAACTGGAATAGTTGCATTATATGGGGCCCGAGCAAAAGGTGATCAGCGATGTTGTGATTGCTTGGCATGGAGGATGTTCATGATGAATGCCCTGTCCCTTGGGTGGAAAGTAAAACTCCACTGAAATGACAACTTTATAGTATAGCCATTACCTTTGTACTCTGGGGAGTAGATCTTTTCTGATTGAACGCAGTGTTCAGTGGCTATTATAATTTTTTACTTTAATAAGTTCTATAATTAAGTGGATTGGAGCATCATTACATTATACTGCTTTATATACGTAGGGATCCGCACCTGGCCTCATCAAAGAGTGGTTTCTGAGGTACGTTGATCTCTAAAAGTGAACTATGTTAGTTGCATGACAAAAATTTATTGTAAGGTATAAGCACTGAGAATATACTTATACTCATTTCTCTTATAGTAGTTTCTCTTATTAAGAAACTGATTTAAAATATCAATATCTGTGCAATGCATCTTAATCCTTGTGGCAAGAACATGAATCAAAGTAGGAAAGATCTGTCCAGTTGGACCAGGGTATTGCTAATGCCCAAATAGCTCTGAGCCCATTGCTAAGATAAACACTGAGAAACACAAGTGATTCTCTTGAATCTGTATGCAAGCCCTCAGGCTAGAATATCAGATTCTGAGAGTTTGTAGAAATAACTCGCTGCTTTAGTGGTAGGAGTGGAGACACAGATAGAGAACAGTGTCTCATAGCGCTCTTGTTTGTATTTGTCTTCATGTATTTTCAGAGATTTAAAAACTCCAAAATTAACATGATACAAAGATTGCTATAATCTATCATGTAAAATAGTGGGGAGCATTTAAATGAAGAATTCCTTCCTTGATAATCCTCAGTGGCTGATGTGCTTGGTAAAGCTCTGTGAATTCAGAGCTCAGTGACATGATAAACATCCCCTAAGGAGTCCTTATTGGCTATTGTGGTATCTATATGCCGGTGGGGTGGCAGTATAAATAATACAAGCATTAGGTCTTATTAGAGGCTAAACCTAGGCAAGAACCTGGTTCACTAGGCTAAACACTTTTTGGGGGGATATTAATATCACAGGGGATTTTTACGTTACATATTTTGTGGCATTCTTTTTTCTCTGGAAATTTTATGACTATTTTTTTCTCTCAAATATGAATATGCTGCTTTGATCTCAGGTAAAAATCTTTCAATTATATACTTATGACAGGTATTAATAAAAGGTCAGATAGAGTCCATGGAAATAAAGCTTGGGCCAGGAACATAGAGCAAAAGACAGTTAGAGCAGTGCTAAAGCTACCTGCATGTTTTGCTAGAATTGTGGTTGAAAATGTACAAAAGATAAAAGAGATGAAGAAAACATCATGAGAATAACCTGGAGCTTCAGAACTCCTAGTTTAACTTATAAATCATTATCTATTCATCTATGCTAAAATTATATATGTATATAGTTTAATTGATAATTATATGTTGAGAGCAAATATTGTAATTACCATGCACAGATGCATAACTCATGTATGGAATACTCTTGCAGATTAACATGTATGTATATACAACTTCTCATACACTTAAAGTGCTAGGAAATTAACAGTGACTTGAATCATTCCTCTCATACTCAGATACAGGTTATACTATTATGTTTTCCAGATAGTTAATGTCCTCTGTCTATATTTAATATGATTTGATTTCCTTTAGAGATAGCTAATGAGATAAAACAGGCACTATGAACCAGTTAAATCAACCACCTAATCTTACACATGAAACATTAAACAGAGAGGAGGCATCTGCAATTAGCAAATTGCTTTGATGTGACTAAATATCTGGCTGTCTGCATCACCAGTGTTGTAGGTCTAAGTCCCAGATGAAGCTGCTGATCTAGATGTGCTGAATGTAAATATAATGAGCACGTATTTTCTCATGTAAGCTCACTTTTTGAGGATGACAGTTCTATTGGACTCCAGGGAGCTCAGGGGGCTGTGGACAAGGTATGGAGGTGAGAGAGGAACAGAGAAAAGCAATCCCACTCTCGATCAGAAAGATCCTTATTTCTTTACTGAAAAACAGACAACAGATACAAGATATTTTCAATATGTAGAAGGCTGTTGCATTACTTAATAAAATGCCGAAAATGCAGACCTGGTTAAGTGATGGCAATGATCTTATCTGAAGAGCGGATCTAGTCATTGGGCAAATCTAGCATGCACCTGACTGACGCCAGCAGAAAAACTCACAATCAACATCTTTGCTGTCTGCTTGAAAAACAATTACGATGTTTACCCAGGATGTGGATGGAAGAACACATCTCTTTCTCAACAGCATAGGTGTAGCTGTGGGCAAAGCTAGGCAAGGGCCAGGCATGCGAGGAGGGTCTATACACTTATAAGGGGGTGTGACGTTTTCCTTCAGTGTAATCGAGAGGCCTTGAGAAGGGAAATGGCATTGGTTGATTTACGTTTTTGAAAGACCAACCTGGAGAAGTACGGAGAAGACTGTTGGAAGGGAAAAACCAGGACATCAATTAGGAAGCTACAGAAATAAAGAAGAAAGCTTCAACATTTAAATACTTATTTAGGAAAATAATGTTAATTTTTTACTATGTGCTTTCTCCCATTCTAAGTGCTTTACAGGTGTCATCTCATTTAATTGTCAAAAAAAAAAAAAAAAAAAACCATGAAGGAGACATTATTTTTTATCACTCCCAATGAACAGATAAAGAAACTGAGGCAGAGAAAGATTTATCACTTGGTTCACAGACTCACCGTGCAAGATGGCAGCACTGGGATATCAATGCAGACAATCTGACCCGCACTTCCTACCCTCCAAGCTCCAACTGCCTCAAGGACACATAACTTGAGATGATCATGGTTAAAAAAAGAAAAGGAGGCCCAGCATGGTGGCTTATATGTGTAATCCCAGCACACTGGGAGGCTAAGGCAGGAGCATCAACTGAGGCCAGAAGTTCAAGACCAGCTTGAGCAATATAGCAAGACCCTCATCTCTACTAAAAATTTTTAAAAATTAGGCAGGCATGATGGTGCACACTTGTAGTCCTAACTACTTGGGAGGCTGAAGTAGGAGGATTACTTAAGCCCCAGAATTCGAGAGTAAGTGAGCTATGATTGCGCCACGGCACTCCAGCGTTGGTGACAGAGAAAGACCTTGTCTCTAAAAAAAAATTAAAATTAAAAAAGGAGTGATGTAATGGGAAAAAACAACAACTAAGACACGTGCATTTGAAACCCAGCTGGACTTATGGGGAAACTGATCACGATGATCAGATGTTGAATGTGAACAGTTTTAGGTGTGAGCACTAGTAGGAAAATGAACCCCATTAAGAGATTTGGGAGGAAAAGGAAGGGACAGCCCTAGCCACTGGCATGTGACTGGTGGAAAACTAGAGAGTAGTGTCTAGGTTCCAGGCATGTTCTTGAGTGTTGTTTTATTTAATTTCCTTAGAAACACTGGGAGGTAAATGTTACAGCCTCATTCTTAAAAATTTTATTAGACTTTGTCTTTTACAGGTTTACAGAAAAATTGCACAGAAAGTTTAAAAAGTTTTTTTTTTGTTTTGTTTTTTTTTTTTTTTTGAGATGGAGTTTGTTTCACTTTGTTGCTCAGGCTGGAGTGCAGTGGCACGATCTCGGCTCACTGCAACCCCTGCCTCCTGGGTTCAAGCAATTCTCCTGTCTCAGCCTCCCTAGTATCTGGGACTACAGGTGCGTGCCACCATGCCTGGCTGGTTTTTGTATTTTTAGTAGAGATGGGGTTTCGCCCTATTGGCCAGGCTGGTCTCGAACTCCTGACCTCGTGATTCTCCCACCTCAGTTTCCCAAAGTGCTGGGATTACAGGTGTGAGCCACTGCACCCGGCTGAAAGTTTTTCTAAAACTATACTTTGCCCATCATATTCTTTCTCAAACTGATAAAAATTAGCCATTTCTCTAATTAATAAAATGGGCAACATAGTCTGAATAACCTTGCCCTCAATTTCCCAACATAAGAATGATGCGGTATTTCTTTAGTTACCTGGTCCAGAAACTTAGAATTATCCTCAGGTCCTTCCCTCAGGCTACCTTCATTCCTCCATTGAATAAGTCAAAAAGTCCTATTAATTCTACTTCCTCAATAACTACAGGTTGCACCTCCTTTTCTCTATACCCACTGCAATTCATTTGTTCAATAAATATTAATTAAGCATCTACCATGTCCCAAGGCACTGTGTTATGCACTGGGGTTATACTGGTGAACAAAACAGATGGAGTCCCTGTCCTCACAGAGCTTACAATCTAGTGGGAGAGAGATGATAAGCAAGGCTATCTGAAGGAACAATCTGGGGAGTGACAGAGCAATGAAGGTGAAGCAGAGGGTGACAGGAAGGTAGTACATTAGATAGGATGGCAAGGCGTGGCCTCTGCCGAGTGAACCTTTTCACAGGAAAACATGAAGTATGTGAAGGGTGAGCCATCTGAAGATCTAGGAGAAGCACTCTGGCAGAGAGAAAAGAAATTCCAAGGATCTAAGGTGAGACAGAGCTTCTAGAAGGCTGGTTTGTCTAGAGTGGAGAGAGAGTGAAGTGATGAGGTCAGAGAGCTAGGCAGGGGCCATGAATGCGGGGAGGGTCTATGCACGTGTAAGGAGGTGGGACATTTTTCTTTAGTGAGATGGGATGCTATTGGGAGGCCTTGAGAAAGGGAATGACATGAGTTGATTTACCTTTTGAAAGACCAGCCTGACTGCAGTGTAGAGAAGATTATTGGAAGAGAAAAACCAGGACATTGATTAGGAAGCTGCAGAAATTTGGGCAAGTGGTGGAGAAGCCGATTGCTGTGCAGGTGGCAAGAAGCGATCAGATTCAGTGTGTGTTTTGAAGGCAGAGTCAGAAGGATTTGCAAAAAAAAAAAAAAAAAAATACATGGAGGGGCTTTTAGGGAGGAAAATGGAACTATCACAATGACCCCTATGTATTTAGCCTGAGCCAGATACCTCGATATAATTATAAAATGATTCATCTTTTTGCCATTCAGGGAGAGATCATCTTTCTCATATAGTGAGTTTCCTTGTAAATGTGAGTTTATTTCTAGATTTTTGGCTCTGTTACTTTGATCTGTTGCTGGACGACGACCACACTTTTAATTCCTAATTAAAAAATAATTAAAATTACCAATTTAGATTCAATTTATATATTATAAATTTATAATATAGATAAACATTTTTAATAAAATTAATTTTCTAATATTCTTATTTTTCAGCTCTGCTTTGGTTATTCTCACATGCTAATTCTACAAATAAACTTTAGAATTATTTTTGTCACATTTATCAAAAAAGGCCTATTAGGAATTTGTTTTATTTATTTGTTTGTTTATTTATTTATTTTTCAAGACAGGAGCCTCAGTATGTTACCCAAGCTGGCCTTGAACTCCTGGGCTCAATTGCCTGTCCTGTGCCTCCCAAAGTGCTGGGATTACAAGTGTGAGACACCATGCCCAGTCAGGAATTTGTTTTTGTATTATATTTATAGTTTAGCCTGTTTTGTTGTTTTTCTTTTCTTTTCTTTCTTTCTTTTTTTTTTTTTTTTTTTTTTTTTTTTAAGACAGATTCTCTTGTAGCCCAGGCTGGAGTTCAGTGGCATGATCTCTGCTCAATGCAACCTCTGCCTCTCAGATTCAAGCAATTGTCCCACCTCAGCCTTCCAAGTAGCTGGGATTACAGGTACCCGCCACCAGTCCGGCTAATTTTTGTATTTTTAGGCAAGATGGGGTTTTGCCATGTTGGCCAGGTGGATCTTGAACTCCTGACCTCAAGTTATCTGTCTGCCTCAGCCTCCCAAAGTGCTAGGGTTACAGGCATGAGCCACTGTGCCTGGCCTATAGTTTAGTCTGTAATGACATTTTAAGTTTTTCTTTTCATACTTATCAGTGTCCTCTGTATGTTTTGTTTGTTTGTTTGTTTGTTTGTTTTTGAGAGAGGACCTCTCTATATTGCCCAGGCTGGTCTCAAACTCCTGGGCTGGGCTCAAGCGGTCCTCCCACCACAGACTCTGGGATTACAGATATGAACCACCATGCCCCCTAAAGGGGATGATGTGCTTGCTGTCAGGTTTTATAACTTCCTTAATATAAAGCAGACACATTTCTGGTTTTTATTTTTGTGTGTGTGAATAGGAAACTACTTCATAAGTTTGAATGTTGTGACTACTTTTTATAGGCAATGTGAAAGTTATTATCATGTTCATATTTTAAACAGATAATCTACTAAATTCTCTTAAATTTCTAATAGTTTTTCAGTTGATTCACTTGGGTTTTTAAAAACTATAATCTTTATAATCTGCAAATAATGACACTTCTGCCTCTTCCTACCCAATATTTATGCTTCTTATCTCATTCTCTCATCTAATTACATTGGTGAGCACTTCCAGAACAATCATTAAATAACTGTGGTGATAACAAGTACTCTTGTCTTGTTCCTGACTTTAATGAGACTACTTCTAGTTTTTCACCATTAAGTGCTATACTGGCTATTAGTTTGTGATACGCAGATAAATATATGTTTTTAAAATATGGCTTTAAAAATTTTATTCTATTACCACTATAGTAAGATCTATTAAAAAGTTAAGACTTTTTATTTTTGTTTGCAAATATTGAAATCATCCTGTGGTTCAAATTCTCTGATATATTTATATGGTAAAATCTCTTAACAAATTTTATATTATTATTTATATTATGAAACTCCTCAGAAGTCTGGAATTACCCCCATTTGGTATTTTGTAATCTTACTCATTAGTCAGATTAGCCTGTAGTTTTTGTTTGTTTCTGTGCCATTGTGGCAAACCCCTGGCATCACTGTTGTACTGCCTTTGTAAGAAGAATGATTTCCTTCAACTCTGATATAATTAAATGATTTAATTATTTCAGTCCATGGAAAGCCATTTGGTACTGGCCTTTGAGTAGTACTTCCTTGACCAGTTTGTGGTGGCTAGATAGGTTTTCTATCAGTTAAAAGGAAAAGAGGGACAGGCACGGTGGCTCACACCTGTAATCCCCGCACTTTGAGGGCCAAGGCTGGTAGATCACAAGGTCAAGAGTTCAAGACCAGCCTGGCCAACATGGTGAAACCCTGTCTTTACTAAAAATACAACAAAATTAGCCAGGTGTGGTGGCTGGCACATGTAATCCCAGCTACATGGGAGGCTAAAGCAAGGAGAACTGCTTGAACTGGGAGGTGGAGATTGCAGTGAGCCAAGATCGTGCCATTGCACTCCAGCCTGGACTCCATTTCATAATAAAAAAAGAAATCTAGTTTTGTAGACTTACATTGTCTAAGGAAATGGTCTATTTTACTCAGGTTTTGATATTAGCATAGATGATAAGAATTGTTTAATATTTGACATAAAGTTGGGGTTTGCTTTCTTTTACGTTTATTTGGGTGCTCTTATCATTTACATGTATTGTTATAGCATGTGTTTGACCTTATGTCAGTCTTTGTATTACATATTTTATGAGTTTAATACTTTCTTTCCACCCTCTTTGTTACTGCTGTCTTTGTAAGAGTAGAGATTGTTTATTTAGGAAGTCTAAACGTCTAGAAATCAAAATTATTCTGCCAGTCCAACTCCTATGGGGGTGCAACTCAAACAATGTAGGTGAGGTAGAAAGGTTATGATGAATGAGAAACAGTTTCTAGTTGTTCCATGTTGTAAAAAATTTCATACATTTTATTTTAAAATGGTGATTCGTTACTAAGCAGAAAATGCTCTGTAGGTACATTCTGAGAAAAAAATTTGAGAAAAAAAAAAATGACTAGCAAGGGCAAGCAGATACCTCTTTCCCAGAGAGCTTGTTACTTCATCCATTGTCTTCTGGTTTGCAGAAGTTGTTACAACATATCCTGATAATGAGTGATTTTTGCCACTATATAAAGATCAAGCAGAATTTCTTGGTGAATGTAACTTTTATATATTTATATGCTTACATTATATTCCCATCTCCTTCCCTACATTTTTAAGGCAACGTGGGTGCATTTCACAAAGGAATTAAGTAAAACATATTTATTATGTTTATAGTGCACAATGCTAACTTTTATAGGTAAGCCTGATGTTTTAAACTGATGCAAAATTATGACAAGCAATTTAATATTCAATTCTTTGGCATGATATATTATTTATAATAAAAAGAGATATTCAAAATATATACATTTTTAAAGACTATTTCTTAACTTGACCTATTTCCTTTATTACACACTACATTTATATACTCAAATTTGTTCTTTGATTACCCAGCTCTTTTGGAAGGTACTTATGTATATTGCCATTAATCTGAACAGGTTAAGTCCTTGGAATTCTGGATAAAAGATCTCCTACTGTAAGTAATCAGTGTTTCCACCCCTTTAGCCCTCCTCCAACCAGCCCTGCCAGCATTATATTATTGAATGTAGACATTGTTTTTTATTACATCAGCAGTGAATTTTACAACTTGTAATAATATTCATATGTCTATATTTCTCAATTATCTATTTAAAAAATTAAAATTTCTATTAGTCCTTTGTTGAAGATGAGGAAATTTGCTCAGTTTACATCTTTTTTTTTTTTTCTTTTTTTCTTTTTAGAGGCAGGGTCTCACTCTGTCTCCCAGGCAGGGGTGCAGTGGTGCATTCACAGCTCACTGCAGCCTGGAACTCCTGAGCTCAGGCGATCTTCCCACCTCAGACTCCCGAGTAGCTGGGACTATAGACAGGCGCCACCATGCCCAGCTAATTTTTAAATTTTTTGTTAAGAAAAGACCTTGCTTTGTCCCCTACACTGGTCTTGAACTCCTGATGATCCTCCTGCTTTGGCTCCCCAAAGTTCTTGGATTACAGGTGTGAGCCATTGCGCCCAGTCACTTTATATCTTTTTAGATCCTCTTTCTCTTTAGCCTTCTGTTTTTGTTAATACTATAGGACACCAAATCCATTATTATTTTTAAAATATTATTTAGCTTTGATTTGAAGGTTTTAAAGATTGACTTTATATTTGATAATTACCTAGGTGTAATAAACATCACTATTTAGACTTCATTCAGTGTGTTCACATTTATTTAGCACACATAAGGAGTCCTTAGGACAAAGCTTTTCCATCTCCAAGTTAATTTTGAATTATTTTTTAATTGGGTAGATTATCTTATCAAATAATTTTTTAAGAAGAAGTTATAGGCAGTATGTCTCTTGAATCTTTACATATTTGAGAATTTTGTTGTTATCTTTACATGTTGGACAACAACTTCTCTGGGTCGCATGATTTTCCACTCAAAATTTGTCAGTCATTGCTCCCCTGTCCTGTGGCCTCAAATGTTGCTATGGAGTGGTCCGAAGCTAGCCTGGTATTTCCCTTCTTTGATTTGTTTCATCTGTCTGGGTGTTAGGAGAATTCTTTTTCTATCCTTGAAGTTTAGTAATTTCAGCAGGAAATATGCCTTGGATTAATTATAATATATTAATTAATTTAATCTGAAGATTCCGCTCTTCTGTGATATCAGAAACTTTTTCTCTGCTATATCCGAGTATTTTTTCCTTGACTTTAGGAAGAGTGATTATCTATATTTTGTAACTAGGTTGGGTACCTTCCATATCTACTAACTTCTTTGTAACTTCTTTTTAATTTTTTCCCCTTTCCTCTTCATTCTGTGTGGTTTTCTCATCTATCAACAAGATCACAAACTCAGTTTTCTGCAATTTTACTTGATGTTTCTAAATCATTTATTATTATGATGATTACTATTATTATTATGTATTTTTTGAGACAGGGTCTCACTGTGTCACCCAGGTTGGAGTGCAGTGACAGGATTATGACTCACTGCAGCCTCAACCTCCTGGGCTCAAGTGAGCCTCCCACCTGAGCCTCCCACGTAGCTGTGACTACAGGCATCCACCACCACACCGGGTTAATTTTTGTTTTAAGATTTTTCGTAGAGACCAGGTCCCACTATCTTGCCCAGACTGGACTCAAACTCCTGGGCTCAAGCAATCTTCTCCCACTTAAGCCTCCCGAAGTGTTGCGATTACAGGTGTGAGCCATCATGCCCAGCCTAAATCATTTATGATTTCTGCAATGAAATTATTTTCTCCTTTGCCTCTGCCTGCTTCCTTTAGATTTCATTGTTTTCTTGTCTTTTTATGTTTGATATCATCTTTCATAGAGCCTGTGTTCTCTTTAATTATATTAAAGTCTGAGCCAAATTTTCTCCTGATTCTCATTCTCTTTTGAATGTGCCTCTTCTTTATATGTATTCAGCCTTTCTTCCTTCCTTCCTTCCTTCCTTCCTTAATAATAATCATTGCATAGGTCACATAACTTTTTTTCTCTTTTTAACCCAGGAATGTTTTATATTCTGGCCTGTGATCTGCCCCTAAATTTCCTGGGTAGATTCTTTTCATTTTTCTTATTTACTTGGGCTTTATTAGACTTTTCTCTTGTAAAATTAACCTGGGCATTGGGATGTATGTACTTTGGTGCTTTTTGTTCCTTTTTTCCCAACTGTCTCTAGGGAATGATGAGAAGGCACAGGACCTGAATAGCTGAAGTGGGAAAACCTTCTCTCTCACCCTGTCTTACACACATCTATTCTGAGGATTTTTGTTGACAGTCTGGTATTACAGGTCAAGGCCTTTTTGCCACATTAGGGAAACATCCATTTCTGCTTTTAATCTGCACTTGCCCTTTGCTCACCACCACAGGGTGAACCAGGACGTCACTTTTGAATGAAAGCCTTGTCTTTGGCATTTCTGTCAGTTTTTTGAAGCCAGATCTATCTTCCTTCCTTTCCTCTTTCCTTCCTCCTTCCCTCCGTCCCTTCCTTTGGATGTTCTTGCCACATATGTAATTATGGTGACATTATCCTGCAGATCCTTGGTGGCCTCCACTCTTTTTTTTTTTTTTTTTCTTTGAGACAGAGCTTTGCTCTTGTTGCCCAGGCTGGAGTGCAATGGCGTGATCTTGGCTCACTGCAACTTCCGCCTCCTGGGTTCAAGCGATTCTCCTGCCTCAGCCTCCTGAGTAGCTGGGATTACAGGTGCCCACCACCACACCCGGCTAGTTTTGTACTTTTAGTAGAGACGGGGTTTCTCCATGTTGGTCAGGCTGGTCTCCAACTCCCAACCTCAGGTGATCTGCCCGCCTCGGCCTCCCAAAGTGCTGGGATTACAGACATGAGCCACCGTGCCTGGCCTGGTGGCCTCCACTTGTACTCTCTCCACACCTGCTGGCTCCCACAGAGGCCTCCACTGAGTCATTGAGGCCAAGCAGTTTCATCCTTTGAAGGGGAAGATGTTCCTTTTCTCTTTGTTTCCTACTGTAGACTGAATGTTTGTGTCCTCCCCAAATTCATATGTTGAAACCTAAGCTCCAGGGTGGTGGCATTTGGAGATGGGGCCTTAGGGAAGTGATTAGGTCATGAGGGGGAGCACTCATGAATGGGATTAATGCCCTTATAAAAGAGACACAGAGAATTCCCTGTGCCTTCGGCCATGTGGAGACACAGCAAAAAGACAGCCGTCTATGAACCAAACAGCAGACCCTCATCAGACATCAAATCAGCAGGTGCCTGGATCTTGGACTTCCCACCTCCAGAACTGTGAGGAATACATTTCTGCTGTTTATAAGCCACCCAGTTTCTGGTATTTTGTTAGAGCAGCCTGAAAGAAATAGAACATTACACTGCATTAAGGCTTCTTAGATGCCAAATCACTGTTTAGCATGTTTACTGTTTTGCATTATAAGCATCCGGATTTATTTTTAAAACTGTATGACCAGTGCTATGTTAGTGTGATTTGGGCACACTAGTACCCACTGTGCACTGTGCCTAGAATCAGCCTGACTCTAATGATCCAAGTCCTGGGGTTGAAAGTGGTCCCCAGCCCCCGCTAACTCCTCTCACGTGGTGAGCTTTCTCTTAGGTGCACCTCTGTTCTTGCATCATGGCCTCAGTCATAGCCACTTGGTTTATCAGATCTATCATACTACCTTTGAACCTCTGGTGGGGAGAAAAAGGTCAGACTGAATCCTATTCCTTTCCTCCCATGGACTACTCTAACTCCACATGTATTTAGGCTAATCAGATTTCTCTGGTAGCCTCCAGCACCCAAATTTTTTAACAAGAATATTGGAGGGTCAATAATATCTAACTCCACACATTAACTCTATGCTCAAGTTCCTTGCATGTTTCCTACTTATACCTGGCACATCCGAAGTTGCACGTTCCATTAGAATGTCGGATTAAAATGACCTTGGTCCTGTACTCTCCTAGCCCTGAGGACTTGAGCAGCCAGTGGCAGTGCCCACAAAATGTGACTGTTACACAGCCAGCCCAGTGGGCGATATAACCCCTGAGCGCCTTCTTCAAATAAGAGAGTGTTGGACCTACCAGTGCCCAGATTTTAGCACCTTCTCTCGTTCCATGGGTTCATTCATGCAATAAAGCCAGACTCATTCATGTGATACAGAGAACATAAAATATTTGTTGAGCTCTACTCTACTACATTCCAGGCATTATTTGCAGTGATGGCAATATAATTGTGAACAAGAAACCAGTTCCTGCCCTCACAGAGCTTCCAGGCCAGAAGGTATTCTAAGCTTGAGAGATGGGCTCTGCCAAGCTAGAGTTTACTTTCTTTTGGCTTGTATGTTAATTCAAAGGCAGTATCTCACTCTACCAGTGGGATTTGACGGCGTGATGTCTCACAGAAAGTTCGCTCCCAGACGTGGGTCCCTCAGCTTCCTGCCTCAGAAGCACAGCAGCAGGCATCGTGGGAAGGTGAAGAGCCTCTCTAAGGATGACCCTTCCAAGCCGGTCTGCCTCACAGGCTTCCCGGGATACAAGGCTGGCGTGACCCACATTATACAGGAAGTCGACAGGCCAGGATCCAAGGTGAATAAGAAGGAGGTGGTAGAGGCTGTGACCATTGTAGAGATAACACCCATGGTGGTTGTGGGCATTGTGGGCTACGTGGAAACCCCTCAAGGCCTCTGGACCTTCCAGACCGTCTTCGCTGAGCACATCAGTGATGAGTGCAAGAGGCGCTTCTATAAGAACTGGCATGAATCTAAGAAGAAGGCCTTTACCAAGTACTGCAAGAAATGGCAGGATGAGGATGGCAAGAAGCAGCTGGAGAAGGACTTCAGCAGCATGAAGAAGTATGGCCAAGTCATCTGTGTGATTGCCCACACCCAGATGTGCCTGCTTTCTCTGCGCCACAAGAAGGCCCACCTGATGGAGATCCAGGTGAATGGAGACACCATGGCCCAGAAGCTGGACTGGGTCCACGAGAGGCTTGAGCAGCAGGTACCTGTGAAGCATGTGTTTGGGCAGGACGGGATGATCGACGTCATCAGAATGAGCAAGGGCAAAGGCTACAAAGGGATCACCAGTCGTTGGCTCACCAAGAATCTGCCCCACAAGACCTACCAAGACCTGCTCATGGAGTCCTGTATTGGGGCATGGCATCTTGCCCGTGTTGCCTTCTCTGTGGCACGTGCTGAGCAGAAAGGCTACCGTCACCGCACTGAGATCAATAAGAAGATCTATAAGATTGGCCAGGGCTATCTTATCAAGGATGACAAACTGATCAAGAACAATGCCTCCACTGACTATGACATGTCTGACAAGAGTATCAACCCTCTGGGTGGCTTTGGCCACTATGGTGAAGTGACCATTGACTTTGTCATGCTGAAGGACTGTGTGGTAGGAACCAAGAAGTGAGAGCTCACCCTCCCCACAAGTCCTTGCACCAGCAAACCAAACGGCGGGCTCTGGAGAAAACTGACCTTAAGTTCATTGATACCACCTCCAAGTTTGGCCATGGCCGCTTCCAGACCGTGGAGGAGAAGAAAGCATTCATGGGACCACTCAAGAAAGACTGAATTGCAAAGGAAGAAGGAGCTTAATGCCAGGAACAGATTTTGCAACTGGTAGGGTCTCAATAAAACCTATTTTCCACTGGAAAACAAAAACAAAAACAAGAAAAAAACAAAGGCAGTATCTCTTCAAACAGCAGGGACTTGCATTGTAGCTGTGTGAGTTCATCTTTGTTTTGTAGGCATAAATCACCACCCCCTTTAAAAAACAAATAAAATGTATTTTCTAAAGTTAACTTATGTAAGAGAAAGTTCCAGAAATGCTGCCTGGTCCTGAAGGGCAAGTGAAGCATTAGCCTGTCTCCCCGAGGCTTTGTTTCAAAACTCCACAGGTCCATTTGCACCCTGTATTTTGAATGTGATCAGCTACATAATAACCCTTTACTTTTTTCCACACTATGGCACCTTCCTTGGAAGAGCTTAAGGTGTTTTACAGCCATTATCTCATCAACCCTCACCCTGGGGAGTGTTGGGGGTGGCACAGCATATATTATTGTCTCTATTTTACAGAAGGGGACATTATGATGGCACAAGAAGTTAAGTGTCTTGAGCAATAGTACAAAGGAAGTCAAGTGGAACTAAGAACAGAAACAAGTTTCACAAACAGGTTTTTGCTGCCCTGTCATAAATCTATCTGCTTCCCTCTATCAGAAAGAACAGAGTAGGCTTGGTGATGGTACTGAAGGTTTGATCTTCGGTTAAAAAGAATAGGTTAAATGTACGTTGGGAGGAAAGAGCAAATGAGTTAAGTTGAATCATCCAGGGTGATAGAGAGCTGCTTAATAAATGTCTTCAAACAATACACGCATGTACTTCATGCCTACTCCAGGCTGCAATGCTGCTAAGTGCTGTAGGAGAAATCTAGAAAGGCTCTCATCAGTACAGAGTAGGTACTAGATACAAATTTGTTGAAGGAAAGAAGGAAGGAAGTGGTATCTTTCTCATCTTCAAGGAGCTTGTAACTGGGGAGGGAGAAAAACTACAAACTATTACAAAAGTAAGTATGTGCTGAACTAGGGAGTATTCTCTGTTGATGCAATAGGAGCTCAGAGAAGGAAGAAACTGCTGCTGCCTGGTGTGATCATAGAAACCTTCTTGCAAGGCATAGAACCTGAATTAGGGTTGGAGAAGCGGGGGATTCTGGAGAGGTGAAGAGGAGGACGGATACTATCTTTGGAAGTGCAAGGGTCTGACAAGGTTGGTGAAGGAGGCATACGTAGGAAGGTGTGCAGCCACATGGCATGTTTTCTAAAAAAAGGAAGTGGATTTTGCAAGATTGGAAAGTGGGATTGTTTCTTTCAATAGGTATTGTGAAGTGTCTGCTATCCACCAGAAGACAAAGGGTAAAGAATCAAGGCAAACTTCTAGATTCTGAAGTTGAAAGAATGTCATTGTCAAGAAAGAAAGCTTGTATTTTGGAGTGTTTTTAATTTTTAAGTGTGTAATAACTTCAGGACATTAGTGTCAGTGCATTTATTTTGAAACTTTATTGATGCCTTCATTTTCTCAGAGTGTCTGTTTCTTCCTTAAAGTGAGATTGAGCACAAAATTGTTTTCCGCTATTACTGAATTAGTAATCTTTTTTATTTTTTTATTTTTTACTTTTATGTATTGTTTTACTCTGTTTTATTTAGTGAAACATTGTTATTATAACTATTATTTTTACTGTTATTCAATTCTAATTAAATGAATTATTGCATCCATTACCATCCCATCTCTGCTTCACATTTATCCCTTATTATGGCCAATATCTGGCAGATATTTTTCCACTAACTTTCTTCTTCTGACTTAGGTTGAACAATTAGACTTATACATTTTGAAAATAGCTATTAGTGTATTTTGGCATTTTCAACCTCTTCAGGAATCAAAATCTTACTTAGTCTCTTTTTCTCTTCCACAAAACAGGGAAGATGAAAAGCTTCAGAGACCAAAATCTCCTTTATTCCCAGATAATGTCAGCCTAAAACTAGGGGGAGATTATCAAAATAAGAAAAAAAATTAACTCAACATCATAGGAAATACGTATCAACCCAAATAGGAGATTTCAGGTTATTGACGATTTCAGTTATTAGGGGGTCTGAAGAAGGCAGGAGGGAGTCTAGCTTCAGAGTTTGGAGGCACTTTGGACTCGGATGATTCTCAACAGAGAGGCTAAGTTGGAGGTATTAATAGGTGCCGGTGCAGAAAAATAGGATCTGTAGATTTGACGACCAGTCTCAGATACGATTTGGGGGTGGGGTACATGGGCAAGAGGCTTAGGTTTCTATATTTCAAGTATTCTAAGCATACAGCAATAGGGAGAAAAATATGTAGAAAAGAGACGGGCAGAATTTTTCTGAAGTTCGTTCTCTCATTTATTACCTTTCCATCTAATGGAGAGCCTTACTGAGAATGAGGTTCATATCAAATTCCTATTTCTCTTTTCTGTCTTTGAATGTTCCCAGTTCAATTCGAGTGCATGCATTATCAAGCATCTGTTTTAATTACAGCTATTGTTAAGGTAGTTAATCGGCTGTCGTCTCTCACCAACCAAAATCCTATATTGCTAAATTTTTGTACAATCAAAGATACAATAAATATAAAAGGAATTCTTGTATATCAGCTTGAAAAAAATGCATACAACTTCTTTGCTCACTGATGCAACCAAAACACCCAGGAGTTATTATAATGTGCATTCCCTTGACACAGACTTTTATTTCATGCAAATGACTGTGATTAAGATTCAAATACTTTTTTTTTCATTTTCACACATTACTTAATCAATGTGAAGTACTGTGTAAAAATTGCATCTCTTCATAACAGTGATTTTGACCAAGTCAAGTGTTGCTCCTAGAATTATAATCCAGACTTGTGATTCAATTATCATTTAGAGACTTTCTAAATTCAAATTAAGTTCACTCTTTCCTCCTCCTCCCAACACTGTAAACTTAATATCAATATGGATCCTTTGTAAGGTATGATCAAAATAACTTTCCATTGCAAGGAAATGTCCATTGTGATGTCTGATTTTTCCTTTACTTGCAAAAAGAGGCACAGCAATCAATAGGAACTAGCCATTAAAATGTATGAAAATGCAGAAGGTACCATCTATTTTTCCATTTATGTTAACTTAGCTTTTAGGCTGAATAAAATTGACACTCCCCAGAATACTTATCTATTTAAACCTACTTGGAATAGTTGCACAAACTCCATTTAAAGTTAAAAAGAACCCATGGAATGCTTAAAGTTTGGCATCCCTGTTTGATAAATTAACTACAGGACATTCAAAAAGCACACTCTTATAGAATCAACAAGGAATGCATAAAATGAAGCAAGATTCTAGAGGCCAACTAGGCAACTCTCACACAACTATGAAACACTGATCTATTTACAGTTTACTGCACCCAAGCCAGAGGCTGAATCTTGTTTTGTTACTGTCTGTGACTACCTCTTTTTTGCTCATCTTGCATTTCATCTTTATTTGAGGAAAAATTACATTTTGCCAATGACTAGGAATTAGGCTTCAGAACTGGCAGGTTCTGGGTTCTCATAATATCAACCCCACCCATTTATTAAAAATATGTACCATAGACTGAAGTTCTCTAGCCTCCGAGTTGAAAATAAAATCCAATTTTAAGTTGTTTTTCTTCTTTCAGCATTCACGAAAAATTCCTCCTTTTGTATCCAATTGCAATAAGCAGAAAAAAACACTCATCTTTTATTCTCTATGCTTCCTAGAACAAAATACTATCTCTGCCCAGACCTGAATTTGTTGAATTTGAATTTTTTTTGAGAGAAGCAGAATTTGCATTTGATGGAGTTTGATGAATTCAAACAGACAATGTTTGAATCTGGATATTCCTTTTCAGAAGTTTCTTGGACATGCTCATGGAATGTCCTGACTCTTCTACCATGAAAAGTTGAAGGGACATTGACAATTAGTCCATTTGAAGGGTCCCAACTAAATAAGTACCCTGGCTAGAACCAAAGGTCTAGTTCTGAATTTACTGGAAGACTAGGAAATATCTGTGAGATTGAAGTGGTTCTGCAGGGGGAAGAATTGTGAACTGCTATAGATTCGCCTGAGAGGCCAAGGTAGCGTTCCATGGGAGTAAGGGTAGCCAACCATGTTGGGTGTTTTGAAGCTAGAACTGGGTTGTTTGAAGTCAATCTAGGCTACTTACAGAAGACCAAATGGAAAATTCCTATTTATTCTGGTCCCATTCAGGAGGTTCTGAGGATGTTTTAGGATAAAGCTTTGGAGAAAACGAATGAGACTGTGTCAGAGACTACTACTGGTTGGGCCTCAATGTCCAATCTTCCTCATCCCATAGCAATAGACTTTTGCTGTGCCCTTGGCTGCTCAGAATAAAGGCCTCATTTCCCAGGTGCCCTGTAGCTAGCAGGGCTAGCTAACTTTTGGCCAGTGGAATGTAAGCAGAGTAGAGATCCAGAATTCCATGCCCCAAACCCTCAGGGCCAGATATGGTTTGGAATTCAGATTTATTTTGATTTTGAAGGTGACATGACGTATGTACAGCTTCTTATGGAATATCTCCTTTGAAGTTGTGAGGTGCTGTGAGGGCAGCACCTCACAACTAACTGCAACAAATTATAACAGAATTCACTAGTATCCCTAAGTGGGATAAATGAAGACCATAAGGCCAGGTGTAGCGGCTTACACATGTCATCCCAGTGCTTTGGGAGGCTGAGGCTGAAGAATCACTTGAGGCCAGGCAACAAGACCAGCCTCGGCAACATAGCAAGATCCCATCTCTACAAAAAAAATTTATAATTAACCAGGTATGGTGTATCTGTCTATAGTCCTAGCTACTCAGAAGGCTGAAGAAGGAGGATCATTTGAGCCCAGGAATTCGAGGTTACAGTGAGTTATGAGTGTGCCACTCCACTCCAGCCTAGGAGACAGAGCAAGATCCTATCTCTAACAAAGAAAAGAAAAAAGACATACATAGTCTCACATTAATTCAGATTAGCTTTTGCCTTCAAATGAATTTTTGTTGAAAACTTGTGAAAATTTTTGTTTTCAGAGTTTTTTTGGATTTTAGAATTATCTATCATTTGGCTGCTTCTAGAAAACCATAGAGACCACTGACAAATATATTTTGCCCCTTCCATGTTGCTTCCTATATCCAGTCTCCTGGAATGTAATTTTCCTCAGATCATGAGGACTGTGTTTATAAAGACAATATAAAACTATACCTATTTGGTATTTCCCTCAAAGAGCTATCATTATATTTAAAAATGTGAATACTATTAATTTATTATTGAACATACATTATGTGCAACATACCTTGCTAAGTATCTTATTTAATGTGATTATTAATTCCATTGTATGGATGAAAAAACTGAGTTAAAGGAAGTTTCAGTATCTTGGCCAAGGCCCACAATCAATGAGTGGCAAAGCCAGGATTTGAAACTAAGAAGTCTTTTGTCAGGTCCGCATGTTTGTCCACGGTACTATTTATACCTTCTTTCCATGAGACCATAGTTACTAGATAAAAATATGAAGACTCATTATAGAAATCTGGGTAGAGTTGCATGTTTCTCTGTGGTTCTGGAATTGCATTTTTTAGATGCTTTTTTGGGACATGGTGCTTTTTTTTCTGCTCCATTTTAGTTGCACAAGTTTGACTCGCAATTAACCAGCTTTCTAACCATGCCAATGGACAACCCCAAAGGAAGAGAGTGAAGCTAGAATTCAGCTGTTCTCAATAATCACAGTAACGCTTAGAACCACAACTACATCATGACATTAAAGCATCTTGTTACAGTGTCTTATAGCTGTCATTATTTTATAGCCATACCTCCAGGCTAAATTAAATGTGAATATAGATTTCAAAGAACCAGTTCATCTGGCATCTGGGCCATACTTGCTGGGTCACACCTGTGTGTCATTTGAGGTGTCATACACTCAGTGACTGGTGACATTTTACTGTTAGCACCCACCCACCCAAAGAAGTCACAGTCTGATAACAAAACAATCCCAGCTCAAATCTGAAATGAATTTAGAAGTTGTGAATGTGTTCACAAATAACTGTGATTATATTATTATCATTTCTGGCACCATTACCTAGAAAATATGAAAATGAAAATGTAACTAGTTAACAATAGGGAAGGGCAGTGCCGATGGAATTGGTTTTGAGTCCAGAGATGGATGTCAGACTAAGCCCTTTTCAGTTCCAGAGCTTTGGCCTCAACTCATTAGAGTAGTTGGATCTCAAAAATTACTATGGGAAGCATAACAAAATATTAACAATTGCTAAATCTCGATGACAAGCAAGTGGATATTCATTATACTATTCTTACTTTTATGTAAGATTGACAATTTCATAACAAAAAGTCAGAAAACAAAAAGCAAGGGAAAATCCATTCAAATGATAACTTTTAAAATTAGCATGCTAAAATGCATTATTTAAAAGAAATTCTTTAGGCATTTAGCCCTGTACATTTAGCTACTGTATTCAATACAGTAGCTGCTAGGCACATGTGGTTATTTAGATTGAAACAAAAACGAATCAAAATTAAATAAAATTAAAAACTCAGTCCCTCAGTTGCACTAGCCACATTTCAATTACTCAGTAGTTACTGGTTATATATTTTTCTGATCATTTAAAAATATTGTGGTAAGCTATGCATAACATAAAATTCATCATTTTAACAATTTTTAAGCGTACAGCTTAGTGGCATTAAATATATTCACATTGTTGTACAACTATCACCACCATCCAGCTCCAGAACTAGAAATATATATATATTTCATAAACTATTTTAAACATAAACTTTTCATCTATATTCTAATTTTAACTATTTTTTAATTGTGGTAAATATATTACAAGCATATTTAGAACCTGTTAAATTTAGTGCCGTTGTCTTTTTCCAAATTTCCTGACAATATCAGGTTGCTACTTGCTTGTCATGTTGATTGCAAACTGATTAGGAAGTCACAGAAAACTAAAGCATGGGAAATTTAAAGGAGAAAAATTATAAATTGTGAAACTTTATACATTAACTCTTTTTTTTTTCCCTGGCAATGGGGAAGCAGGAGGAACTCCATTCTTGAACTGTAGCAATGAAATTAATCTCACTCCACTTGTGGACCCCCAAGGCTCTGTTCCTCTTGAGCATAATTTGAGTTAAACATCTCTACTGAAGTACAGGCTGATTGAGTCCGCAAACATTTGTGGAGGGCCCACAGGTGCAGTGCCCATGGTGGGGCCATAATGGTGAGCAAGACAGGCAAGACTCCTATTTTCATGGAGCTTCCGTTCTAGCACGGGAAGACAGACAATAAACCAAACCACCCACAAGTAAACCAAAAGGTTTATGGAAGATGGCGATAAATGCTGCAAAGAATGAAGATAAGGCGATACAATAGAGATCACCATGAATTTATATATTATTTTATTTATTTATTTATTTATTTATTTAGATGGCGTCTTATTCTGTAGCCCAGGCTATAGTGCAGTGGCACAATCTCAGCTCACTGCCACCTCCACCTCCCCGGTTCAAATGATTCTCCTGCCTCACCCTCCCAAATACCTGGGATTACAGGTGCCCACCACCACACCCGGCTAAGTTTTGTATTTTTAGTAGAGACGGGGTTTCACCATGTTGGCCAGGCTGGTCTCGAACTGCTGACCTCAGATGATCTGCCCACCTTGGCCTCTCAAAGTGCTGGGATTACAGGCATGAGCCACCACACCCGGCCAAATGTATATCTTAATGTATTAGAAACTTCCACTGCTTCTAAGTCATAAGCCATCTTTAGAAGCAAGTTCTAAATTAGGTGTAAATCACCTAAAGGCAATAAAAAATGAAACGTGCCACTACCATTTGCTATTCCTGCCTCCTGGCTGTCACTTACTAACTGGTTCTACTGAACTACTTATTTAATAAGCTTGCGTCCTACAAATTTGGTAAGTGTTCAAGTAACTCACACCTTATCTTGATGTTTAAGAGAAGCCACCTGTAGCTTTTGCAAAAGAAATTTATCCAGATTGGTGCTGCGTTGCAAATTGAACTCCAGGTTTTAAATGCATAAAGGAAAAAGTCTGAAAATAGAAAAGAAAAGCCACAGATATGTCAGACAACTTTGCATAATATCTGTAATTGCCTTCTCAAGACCCGTCAAGATTTGAAGCAATGCAAGCTAATATTTCCATGGACATTTTCTCCACTGCAGACAGACAGTGGGTGCTTCTCAAGTTTCACCTCTATTCTAGGGACAAACACTTGCAGAGTGAGGAGCTGTGTGAACCTAGGAGGAAGGTAATATGAGTCAGCACAACTTTCCTCCTCTCAAGAAATACAGCAAAGCATTTCCCATATTTCCGTGGAGTTCACCATCTTATGCATTCTATATACCTGTTTCAGTTCAGGAGAAAAATAAATGCATGACGAGAAGTATTTAGTTTTTATTAGGTAAAAGTTCAAATTATAGAGTGAGCAATGATATAAATGTCCACATAATAGGAAATAAACAAGTTGGTCGGTGTTCAAGAGAGAACTGTAAACTTTGCTTCAGGTTTTTGTTTTGACTGTAACACCTTAATCATTTTCAAGCCTTCTTGATTATCTTGCCTCTTGAATGCACACTTCTGTCAGTGTTTCATCTTTAAGATCTATTTACAGCCTTGGAAATAGCCTGGGGCAAACAGCAATTTATATAAGGACAGGCACAGAATGTGGTTTTCAATTACTCCACTATTTGGGTAACTCGTGAGCTAGGGTGATGGGCATTTGAGTGGATTTTAAATGGTAATGGTGATAGAATGATGGCCAATATTTATTTGTAAGGTTTCTTAATCAGTTATCATCATATTTCATTTGTATATATCCCTTAGATTTTGGAGAAATAAATTCCCAAACTCAGTTTCTTACGTTTAGAATATTGACCACAATGAGCTGGGTGCCGTGGCTCACACCTGTAATCTCAGCACTTTGGGAGGCTGAGGCCTTGGGAGGAGTGCCTGAGCCCAGGAGTTTGAGACCAGCTTGAGTAACATGGCAAAACCCCCATCTCTGCAAAAACCAAAATATAAAAATTAGCCAGGCATGGTGGTTTACACCTGTAGCCCCAGCAGCTCAGGAGGCTGAGGTGGGAGGATCGCTTGAACCTGGGAGGTTGAGCCTGCAGTGATGGTGCCACTGCACTCCAGCATTGGTGACAAAGTGAGACCCTGTTTTAAAAAAAAGAAAAAAGAAAAGAAGCATAATACAAGCATCCTTCACTGAAATCCATAAGGATAGTTTTCAGCATGAATAACAATAACACTAATAACACAAGCTAATATTGATTGCGTACTTACTATGTGCCTAGTGCTGTGCTAAGATCTTAGCATACATTATCTCGCATAATTCTCATAACAACCTCCATGTTAGTAATGAGGAAATTAAGGGTTAGAGAAGTACAGCAGGCAGCAAAAGCATGAGCCAGCAACTCCTTGTCATCTGTCCAATAGTGGCAACGAGGTGGGAAGCTTGGAAGACTTGAATTTACCATGATCTCTATCAGAAACTGCCTCCTCCAAGCCACCCAAATAGACATTTTATCCAAGTGAGGACAGTTGCTAAGTAAATACATACGTCAATCCGGAAGACCATCCCAGGTAGAAATTCCAGAGCTGTCACTCTATCTACATATGACCATCACTGCCAAATTCCTGTTTACAGAATGCTCATGATGTCTGGAGCACTAGGTTAGACAATGTACGGGATAAAAAAGAAGCCGGAGACCTGGAAGGAGCCCAAGGCAATATGGCTGCATGGAATACGGGAACAAGACCACACCTGGGTGCCAGGCAGGACTGCCTTCTACTTTGGAGTCTTACAAATTATTTCCTTGGCCTCACACAACTTACCTAGTTTCCTTGAGCCTGGGTTTATTAGATGTAAAATGAGAGGTTCAACCTAAAAACATTTAAAGTCCCTTGTAGCTATAAAATGTGATAATTCCAGAGGTCCTGTCTTCCAAGAATGTACAATCCAGTGAGGTGATGAGACAAGTTCAGTATTTCAATATTTAGAAATGTTTCTAAACTTTATAATTGCTGTGGTGTTTCTTTTTTCTTAGGGCTGTGGGTGTCTTCTTTATCTCCTCCAAGGTTCAGTGTATGGTAGGCACGTTAGTGAGACAGTCAAGTATAAACGGGTCCCCAGAGAACCTCTGACCAGGCTGCGCACTGGGAGGAGCGGACAGCAGGGTGGAGCCTCCGGAAGCTCGTGCTGTTTGCAGGGCGGAAGAACCTGGGCCCTCCTCTTCCTGCGGGGTACTTGGAATTCAATTTGCAAGGCGGGAAGCCTATATGAGCAGGACTCTCGCTCTGCTGAGTTCCCGTTACCCGTTTTTTTCCCTTTTTGCCCAATAAATTCCATTTTTCTCACCCTTCAAGGTGTCTGCGAGCCTAATCTCTCATCGTCATGTGACAAGGACACTGTTTTTAGCTGAACTAAGGAAAAGTCCTACAACATTAGGGATCTTATAAATGTTTGTTGAACAAATAAGTAACATAATGAGTGAGTATATGAATAAACACATAAATTTAATTTCAAAAAGCAACAGTATGTACAAAAGTGAGCTGTCACTCACTTTTTCAGAGCTGTCACTCTATCTACACATGACCATCACTTCCTCTAATGCTAATGTTCAGGTCTCATTTTCTGTCATTTATTCCCAGCAGCAGATCCAGGTTTCTGTGGAGACTAAAGTTAAAGTTTCGTGGAGACTAAACTAAAGTTTATAAGGGCCCTTCTTTAAGGAGAATTAAAGATTGCAAATGGAAAATTCAGTACAGCTCCTCTGCGGGGGCCTATGCGAGTGAGGGGCACCAAAGTCTGTGCTTTTGGCTTCACAGTCAATTCGGCCAGCAGGGCCCTTCTACACTCCGCTCCAGGGACACCTGCCTTCTTGCTTCCTCAAAAGCTTGCTCCTACCTTAGGGTCTTAGCAAGTGTTCCTCCCCCTCCCAGTCTTTCTCTATCAAGATCCTTGACTTAAAAAAAAAAAAATGTGGCTAAAATATGCATAACATAATATTGATCATTTTAACCATTCACGAGTGTAGAATTTGGTGGCATTAAATAATTCACAATGTTGTGCAACCATCATTGCTATTAATATCTATACCCCCCATTAAAAAAATCATTTCCAATATAAACTATGTACCCATTAAACAAAAACTGCCCTTTTTCCTCTCTTCCCCACAAACCCGGGCAACCAGTATTGTATTTTTGCTTCTATGAGTTTAACTATTACAGATACCTCATATAGTGGAACCATGCAATATTTGTCCTTCTGTTCCTTTACTAAATATAATGTTTTCAAGGCTCATTGTGGTGCAGCACCACCTAAGAATTCTATTCTTCTTGATGGCGAAATAATATTCCATTGTCTGTGTTTGCTACATTTTGTTTACCCATTTATCTGTTGATGAATACTTGTTCTGTTTCCACTCTTTGGATATTGTAAGACTGCTGCGAACATGGTTATACAAGTATCTCTTCAAGTTTCTACTTTCCATTCTTTTGGGTATGTATCTAGGTGTTGAATTGCTGGGTAATATGCTAGGTCTATGTTTAACTTTATGAGGAACCTCAACTGTGTGGTTTTACATTCCCACCAGCAATGCATACGGGTTCTAATTTCTCCATATCCTTGCCAGCACTTGTTGTTTTCCTGTTTAAAAAACTTGTAGCCATCCCAATAGATTGGAAGCAGTATCTCTTTGTGGTTTTACCTATTTTTTCATAGTCTTTAACATTATATGAAATGGTCTTGTTATTTTCCCTTACTGGGTTTATTAGTCTGGAAATTCATGAAGGCAGAACCATTTCTTTTATGTTCGTTTCTACATTTCCAGCATCCAGAACTGTTCTTGTCACACCTAGGAATTATATTAAATAAAGGAATATGTGGATGTTCTTCTTGCAGAACTATATGACAATCATTGCTAATTTATTTGTCCAAAAATCAGTGCTTAAACAACAGCACATGAATTAGGTAACAAGTCCACAGTCTGTATTAGGCATCAGAGCTGTGCCCCTCCCATTCACAGTCATTCTCCACCAAGGTCCTTAACTTTTTTAAAAAAGTTGCGGTAAAATAGACATAACATAATATTAATAATTTTAACCATTCATGAAGGTAGAATTTGGTGGCATTAAATCATTCACAATGTGCAATTGTGTGTAGCCTTGAACCAATAAACACCATTATCTTAGGACTTCTGAAAGTGAAGACTAAACACAATTTAAATGAAATGATATGTCATAAAATATATGCATCAACCTCAGATTAAATTTAGTTATTAGAATTGGAATTTAAAGTGAATTAAAAATTTTCATAAAGCTTGCATGGAGAATTGTACACTCTTTCCCTTTCTAGTTGCCCAGTACTAAGGCTGCATTGTACTATGTGTAAACAGGAATGAAAATATTGCACTAGGGGGGCTGGGTGTGATGTCTCACGCCTGAAGTCCCAGCACTTCGGGAGGCACAGGTGGAAGAATCACCTGAGATCAGGAGTTTGACACCAGCGTGGGCAACATAGAAAGATCCCCGCCTCCACAAAAAATTTAAAAATTAGCCAGAAGTTGTGGTGCATGCCTGTAGTCCCACCTACTCAGCAGGCAGAGACAGGAGGATCACTTAAGCCCAGGAGATCAAGGCTGCAGTGAGCTATAATTGTGCTACTGCACTCCAGCCTGGGTGACAAAGCAAAATCCTGTCTCAAAAAGAAAAGAAAAATATTGCATTGGGGTATAGAAGGAGTGTGTCACAGAAACCTAACTCCTAAACAAACTGAAGTCTGAAAATTAGTGAGTCACTCACAACATGTAATCTTAACACATGGCTTCTGTGCACTTTACAAACAGAATTTCACAATGGAAAGTTTTCAACAATGCCATTCCCAATTACTAAGAGCCAGAGTCACTGGGTGAAGGGATCCTGGAAATGGCCTAAGGAGCTGTAGCAAACAAACAGGACCTATGTGCAGTGTTGCACCACAATAAATTGCAAAGTACACTGCAGGGTATCATACGTGTCCACCTGAGCACCACCCAGTCTCACATGATCTGTTTGCTAATGTTTCAGACACAAACCAAACCATGCCTATTGTGTAGTCTGCAATTGCTCTTGGCCACTGTCTGAGTTACCAAGCCAAGTTGCAAAATGATAATATTTTGAAATCATGAAGTTTATATCTCTGAAGAGCAAGGAGCCAGGGTTCCTGAGCATGTAAGGAGGACAGCAGGTGCACCTGAGGACAACTGTCCTGGCCAGAAGCAGATTTGCCCAGAAGCTAATAAAGGTGAAGCTTTGGGGCCTGTAACTTACACAGGTGCCTTTCAAGGTTGGTGGGGACAGCTAATTTCTCCTAAAGAGGCTCTCAAATTGTTTCACATCCACTAAAACCTGGATCCACCCACCTCTTCTTTCTCTAGCCACTCTCAGAAATTTTTGAAAATGCATTTATTGGCCGTTTTCTATAGGGAAACATCAACAGATATCAGTGAGGTTTCTGGCATCCCCCACAGGGCCTAGCACAGAGCCATCCACATTGTAGGGCTCAATAACCATTTGATACATAACATTAAATGCGTAAAATAAAGTACACAGTTCCTTGTAGTGTGTGTGTGTGTGTGTGTGTTTCTGATACTCATCTTGAACATTTGGCTTTAGATGTTCAGGGTTTACTTATCTTAAATGAAAAACCCAATGACATTTGTACTCAGAACACCTGTCTAGGAGTAACTGAAAGTTTATCTCTGAGGACTAATGATCAGAGACTTGGAGAAAACTGTGCTTCTGTTGGATGACTATAGAAAATGACTAGCTAAATAATTTCCCATTTGCTTTTTGTTGTTGTTGTTGTTGTTTTGAGACAGAGTCTCTGTCACTCAGGCTGGAGTACAGTGGTGCGATCTCAGCTCACTGCAACCTCCACCTTCTGGGTTCAAGTGATTCTCGTGCCTCAGCCTCCTGAGTAGCTGGGACTACAGGTGTGCACCACCATGCTTGGAAAATTTTTGTATTTTTAGTAGAGATGATGTTTCGCCATGTTGCCCTGGCTGGTCTCGAACTCCTGGCCTCAAGTGATCTGCCTGCTTTGGCCTCCCGAAGTGCTGGAATTACAGGCATGAGCCACCACACTCAGCCCCCATTTGCTTTTATTATTTGGTTATACACCATTGAATTTTGTTTTACTCACTGGCGGTCAAAAAAAAAAAAAAAAAAAAAAAGAAAGAAAAAAAGAATCTGTGACTTTTAGGTTGAGATATTATTTATTTCTACTCAAATACTCCTCCAATTAAAATAGCTTTGTGGAAACTACTCTGAATGTACTGCAAATCTCTTTGCACAGTTACAGTTAACTAACTGGGGTCAGAACTGAAACATTTAAAAATGGCAGCACCTCCCCCACCCACAAATGCCTCCTTTGACCCTCCCAGACTTTGAAATTTGATCTAAGAAGAAAATGTTTGCTGTGAGAAGTTCTACCTAGTTCACCTCAAGTTAAATAGTCAATATTAGAATACTCAGGTGAGGCCTTGGAGTGATGTGTGGAAAATTCTCAGAATTATCCATTTCAGACAGATGCTTTGTAAACGTCCTCATCACACAGGACCAGTGCCCATGTCCATCGGTCCCTTTGGTTTGTGCCCCGCATGCCCATTTGTATTCCCTGTGAGTCACTCACTTTTTAAGGGCTTAACGATAAAACCTGACTGTCCAGTTTTAGACTCTGTCATCATCCATTAGATAGGAGCTTGGTGGGCATTTCATATTTCTTTCCTTTCAGCCCCGAAAGTGACATTAGCAGGGAAATTCAAAAGCAAGCAGAAAACTGGCATAGCTAATTTAGGCTAATTAGGATGGCAGAAGCCGAGATGCGTACTTCAGAGCTTCTCATGCCCTCCCATGTCTCCACCTGATTGCTTTGTCCAGCAGCAAACCCAGGAGGCACTTCCAATTACATCACATCCTCTTCAAACACCAAACCACTCAAGCTAATTTTATCCTATTAAACAGACTGAAGGATCCAGAAGAAAGGTTCTCTCCCCCTCCCCAAAAGCTTCAATTACCAGGGTCCCTGATTATCATCGCTTCAATCCTATATGCACTGCTAAATACTTTTTTTGCTTAGCATTGCCTTCTTCATTTAGATGAAAAGCAAATATTATGAGCATGTCTTTACAGTTCTGGTGAAGTGACATTAGGAGTAGAGCTAAAAAGAAGCACCCTGGTTATTAGCATGGTTAATCAAAGTCAAGTTTGAAGTTTCCAAAGACATTAGAATCACAGATATTTCAGCACCTCTCTGAATATTAGCATTTACAGAAAGCACTGCAGATTTCTTTTTTTCTTCTTCTCTTTTCCCTTTTCTTTCCTTTTCTTTTCCTTCTTTCCTTCCTTCCTTCCTTCTTTCCTTCCTTCCCTCTTTTCTTACTTCCCTCTTTTTCTCCTTCTTTCCTTTCTTCCATCTTTTATAAGAACTGTTGTAAAAATTACCAGTAAGTATCCAGCAAAAGGAAATTTGTGATTCATGATAATAAATGTGGAATAAGCAACTTGGCCATTGATGCAAATGTAAGGAGAGCTAGTGAGACAGATAACACAGCCATTCATCATTCCATCTACTTCTTCCTGGCAAACAAATGCAAATCGTGTGTTTTTTGTGACACATATCCCAAAGACCATCACAGAGTACAAACTTTTTATTTCCAAATTCAAAATCAACTTTCCATTCCATTTTGACCCAGCAAAGAAGTCTTAATCTGAAAGATTTTAAATTTTTTCTGATTATAAAAATAATCAAACAGTGTTCTAATTCTTTTAATGTAAAGCCCCTTCCAAACTAAGTTTAAGACTTGGAATCAAAATGAAACATTTGGTTATTCTTGATTCTTTCCTGGAAAAAGATTTTTACAAGCCACCTTAAAAAATCCTTGCTTAAGAAGACATGACAAGTAAAGATAAATGAATTTACATGAAGAGGGTTATGGTGCCTGAAAGACTTGAAAAACTGTTTTTGAAGTTAAATACATCTACTGTGCAGGCACTGCTCCTCTTCTCAATGACAGGAAATAGGTTTGACAAATCTTAAAAGGTACCAGTGTAACAAAGAAAAGTTTTCCACCTTCAATATCACCTACATGCCCGGAGGATCCTTTTGCAACCACAGGCATAGTGATTTTTCATGTCTTCTGGAAATTTATTATAACTTTTTTTTTTAAATCTTCCTGAGACTGGTGATGGGCATCATTGCATTTGTCAGTTTTAATTTCAGAAAGTCTCATCTGTATTCTGTGTAGTCAGTCTAAATGACTGAAATTAACTGTTTGCTTTTTTAACAATCTCTTTCCTTTAGCAGAAGTCTACCAGTGACTCTTACACAATTGTCACTATTTTACTGGTATCAAAAAGCCATTGTCTTGGGACAATCATTCCCCTTCCCCCCACCCAAAAGAAACAGCTACTAAACAACAATCCATCTGAACTCTGTTTGGGCCAATTTTCTTAATGTTTCAGCAAGGCTTAATCTGTTGGCATAAGTGTTTAGTCCCATTAACAGCTAAAGTGACAGAACCCACAACTCACGGTGCTGACAGTAAACAAGGAATTTGAGGAATGGCTTTTAAACAATGACTAAGCCTCAAGCCATTTTGTCTTCAGATGCCGTGAAACTTGTCCATGGCTGTAGGAAGAGTTGCCTTCTTTCTACGGTCCTACTTCTATTTAGAATGCACCTCCCTCCTGCTGTCTTGATATTAGCTGATTAGATTTGTCTTGCTAAAATCACTCTCCTCTGATTGGCCACTGAGGACCTACATGGCTGTTAAGATAAGCCACTCATTATTATTTTCTAGAACAAGCTTTGGTAAAAACTGGAAAATAGGTAAGTTTGCAAATGCTGGATTTCTCTTGGGATAACATCATTCAGCCTCACCTGGGATAGGCTCCTTTGGGCAAGAGCAGGGATTTCCTGATCTCTATTATAGTCTATTGTGCCTGGAGAGCAGAAAACAAAGTAAAATGTGTGGGCATGGATCTCCCCACCAACAGAAAAGGTCCCGCAAGGGGCATCAAAGCATAATATTGAGAAGAGGGCAATTCTTTTTAAATATCAAACTTCATTTTGGAGACTCTCCAAGATGTTTTAATCAACACGTGTCCTCTCCTGTGATCTCTCCAGCCAGTATTACCATATTTATCACTTAAGCTACAAGAGATAGCCAACAATTTTGCTGCTGCTTCTACATCTTTTCACTACTCCCCAGCCCCTTGCTGTCTTCCGTCACCCCATTGCCTACTCATGACCTCCAAACAACAACAAAAGAGAACATTTGCCTCAGGATCTTCATATGATTCCAAGACTAGGGAGATTCCCCAAGGGACCTGGACTCTTCACCGGGACTTTTCCACCTAATTTTTTTTTTTTTTTTTTATGTCAGCTCCAATTTCCTACTTGGCCAACAATAGATACCATTTTTTCCCCTAAACCTACCACTTCTCTTTGAAATACCACACACATAATGTTCAGACTCTCTTGTGTGTGCTGTCCAGGACTGCTGAACAGAAAGGAGCTCCATTAAGAATATGGTGTTCTGGCAAGCTGAGATTGGACTTGTAGCAAAAGGGGTAAGGAGAAAAAGGTTATCAATGGAGAAGTTGACAAAGTCGGTAGGGAACTTTGAAACACCCTTCCCAATCTCTATCAAATTAAAAGGCAGACAAATTAAGAGGCAGAAAGACAGCAAGGAAGGTGAAGATGGTCCATATTTCTTTCTTTTTTTTGAGAGGAAGTCTCACTCTGTTGCCCAGGCTGGAGTGCAGTGGTGTGATCCTCGCTCACTGCAACCTCTGCCTCCCGGGTTCAAGTGATTCTCCTGCCTCAGCCTCCTAGGAACTGGAATTACAAATGCCTACCACCATGCCCGGCTAATTTTTGTATTTTAGTAGAGACGGGGTTTCACCATGTTAGCCAGGCTGATCTCAAACTCCCGACATCAGGTGATCCACCTGCCTTGGCCTCTCAAAGTGCTAGGATTACAGATGTGAGCCACCATGCCTGGCTGAAGATCTATATTTCCGTAATCTTTCAACAATGTTTAGCAGATACTTGCTGTATGTCAGATATTGTATATTGTGCATACTGTGTGCTGGGAGTATAAGCATGGCAAGAAGCATTTACCTATCTATAATGTGGGAGAGGAAACAGACCAGAAAATTGATCATTACTATCCAGTGTGTCAAGGTGCTTTGGTAGCCCAGAGGGGGAAACCAGAGGAGAGGCAACTAAGTATTCCGGGGGTGGGGAGTGCAGGGGCTTAGGGATAAAGGATGCCCAAAAGAGGGGGTGCTTTAGATGGGTGTTGAAAACAAGTGGACACCACTAAGCAATTGGGGGTAGGGAGTTGCAGGGATGCCAGGGTGTAATGAGGAGAGGGGCATCCCAGGGTAACAACAACAACAACAACAAAAAACAGCTGCAAAAGCCCAGAGGTATGGCATATTTGGAAACTGGAAGCATCTTGGAAGAGCTAGTGGTTATGGGGAGACAAGAGTAAACAGAGTCCAAGCTCTTAACTTACAGGAGCCTATAAATTAACTGTGACTATAACTATTTTCATAATTCATCCATTTCAATTTCTGGAAAAGATGTAACATTCTAAGATTTGTAGTTTTACCCAGATAACACTATTGTGGTATCAGAAAGTCTTGTGGATATCAACATGAGCCTTATGGCTGTAGTCACAAGTTATCTTCAGAGAGTCCTTTTTATTCCCTGCAGTGTTCAACTCTAAGATTAGGCTGCTTCTTCACAGATGCCATTCCTTAAACACTGGTGCCACCCCTTAAACCCAGTCTAGGGTTTTGTCTCAAGTGTTCTTGCTTTGTCTATTCTCCCTGGGCAACTTTAACCATATCCGTGGCTTCAACAAATGCTGTAAACCAGCGACTTCCAAATGACACCTCCAGTCCAGATCTTCAGAGTTTCCAGCCATTACTTCCACTTGCCCACCTAAAATACAACACGTTCAAGACTGGACTCTTCCCTGTGCAAATCTGCTTCTCTTCCTCTAGTCCCTGTCTTGTGGTGACTCCACTGCTGCTCTAAAGCTGGAGACACCTGGGCTAATCCTAGACTTTATACTCCCCTTTCCCTGACTTACACATTTAAATCCAAAGTCCTGTCAATTCTATGTCTCAATAGCTCTTTTGTCTTTCTCTCTTCCTCTCCATCTTAATTTGCCAGCCCGCTAAAGACATTCAGTTCAACGATTTCCTGAAAGGTTCCAATTTGCTGTTTATTAAGTAGCTAAGACATGGCCCATTGAGGAACCAGGCTAGGTGATGAATTATCATCATCACTCAACTCCTTGCCTCCATCTTGTCCCCTTTTAATCACATCATTGCTTCTCAAAAAGTTTCAATGGCTGTCGTTGTCTAAGGTCTAGATGTCGTAACACAGAAGCAATCTGGAGGTTGGCTTCTGACTTTCTGTTCAATATCATCTCTCCATCCCCTCTATACCATAGCCATTCTGGAGAGAGTGCTATGTATGTGTGCATGCATGTATGTATGTATGTGTACATGTATGTATATATGTGTGTATTTAGTGAGCATATTGTTCTGGTATACCTCCATGATATGTTATTTCCTATGTCAGAAATATCCTAGTAGACTCAGAAAACTTTTCTCCCACCTTCAAGTCTTAGCATTTATGTTTCCCTCTGTTCTTTACTGCCCTCCACCCCCACAATCCCCGGACCCTACCCACAGGCACCTTCTTCCATGATCCTTTTACACCTTGTAAAAATCTCCTTTGAACAATTTCTATATTATGTTGTAAATGATTTCTTACAGGTCATGGCTATTCCCTCGCTGAATGTTATTCCCATGTCCATGCAAGTCTCTTCATCTCTGCACAGAGACTGGACCAGAGTGACTGCCCAATGCATTGTTCAAGCTCTTCTGCAATAAGATCTTACTGTGTGCCTCAGGGCTTAAGAAGGCACCTTGGTTCCTAGGCAGGGCACTTGCGAATGGTCCAAGTGATCCAGGCCACTGGCTGTTCTTTATTTGTAGGAATAGTGGGTCCTAAGCCCCATGGGGTCTCTGGGCACACACACCTCATGCCCCTTCCAAGGACATCAGTGAGGATGGGCTAGTAGAGCACCACCCAGAGGGCAGTGTCTGCCATTGTGTCCTCCCCAGGACAGTCCATCCTCCAAAAGACATGGTCCATTTCTCCACAGTTCTTCAGCATATGTCCTCCTGCTCTTCCTACTCTCTAGGGAAACACAACCACTCCTGTCTCTCAGAATTTCTCACCTCTGTAGCCTTGCTCATAGCTCTTCACCTGGACTGCCTGGCTTTTGACTCTACTTCTGAACTCATGTCCAATCATTCTTCAAGATTAATTTTAAATCATTTTGTTCATGAAGTTTTCTCTGCCCTGCAAATTGGAATGGGCCCCTCTTCCTAAGCGTTTGTTGTTCCTACTTAACGGCACTAATTATATCTGCTTGTTGTTATTTGTACCCTTCCTACCAGCTGGTAAGACTAACTCATGGTTATTTTTAGCCCTCAGAATCCAGTGCAGTGTCTTGCACAAAATAGACGCTCAAGCAGTTCAGGTCTTAGCTTAGATTTGTACTTCTGGGAAGTCTTCACTGACTTCCTTAGTCTGGATTATATATCCTTTGTTTACCTTTAGTATCTTGTATTGCTCATCGGTCTGTCAGCCTTGTGGTGACAGGGATTGTATCTTTCTTGTCCACAGTGGTATTCCCAGTATCTCACATAGAACTGACCTCAACAAATGTCTGTTGAACAAATAAACAAATTAGCGAACAGGGATGACTGAATGAGTAGAACTCAATTATCATGGGGCCTGCGGAGCAGCAGTTTTTTGAAATATCTGATTGAGTGGCTCTGTGCCTTGATTTCACTCTTCTGAGGGATGTTGGAAAATGGAGATACTACCTTCAAAGCAAAGGGAAGTCCAGTAATTGTCTGGGGATATCAAGGAGTCCTGGCTAACTGAGGGATGAAGCTGGATGTAAGGTGTTGGAGGGAGTTGGTGGGAACGGTGGAGATGAAGCCTTAGTGGGGCAGCATCAGGTCCCTTCACTGATTGGTAAGGGGTGGCCCCTCCTTTCCCGATACACATGCTCATTCCTCAACCTCTTACAATTTAGGCAAAGAGTGGCATGTTGGAATGGGCCGAGGGAGGTCCTGATGCTGTCGTCCTGGCATAGATCTCCCAGTCCTTAGAGCATGTCCTACTCTCCATAGATTCAACCACAGCTGCCCCTTGGCTGAGGAGCTTTGGGAAGGGTGGATGGTTTACTGGGGTAGGAGGGAGGGAGAAAAGTAACACATCTTTAGTTGGAAAGGGAGTCTTTTTAGTACGAGGAAGTATTTTTTTCTTTTTGATTTTAAAGGCTGTTTAAATTTTGTAGTCAGTCTACCCTGTTCATGGTTCTTTAGAGTAAGATTCTTTTTCCTAGTTTAGCTGTAAGCCTCCAAACTTCACATGCACATTTTCACCCCAAATGGGAAAAAGTAGACCATATTCAAAATCGAAAATAAAAATGTATCACAAAACCTCCCCAAGAGCTATATTATTCAAGTTACCATCATTCAGTTGGATATTATCAAGACAAAAAAATTAAAGTAGAAATTGTGAACATCGCTGCTCCCGTTTTCTCTTGTGCTCGTAAATGAATGTTTTTCAGCCTTCCCCATCCATCTTCATTAACATTGTGAGCGATTTGTATTGGTCCTGCAATGCAGCATCTTTACATTGTGGAAACGTATGTGATGTTCTGGAAATGGGCAATTTAATATGAAAGGCACACCATGTCTCAGATTTTTTTTTATTTTCTAAACAGTAATTTCTGCTAGGAATTATTCCATGACTTGTGCATAATTTCATGCAGATGGTTATTTAAATATAAATAGAGAAATCTGTCATTTAATATTGTGCCTGCCTCTCCTTGGGTTGGCATGGCCACATTTTAAACTCGTGCCATAAATAAAAGATAAAAACATCTTTAAGCCCCATAGTAGTCAGAAGATAATTGGGCCTGCTCATTAATTGTCATTTGAGTGACCTCCAATTAACTCTCTTAAATTTTCCAGTTTATTTAAAAAGAAACTTAAATGGGGTCTTTTTTTGTGAAATGTGTTTACAGTGTAATGAAAACCCTCTTTGTTTACCTAATGAAGACTACATTCTCTCAGTAGTAAAAACAAAACTCCTTTTTCTTTGGGGACCAACTCACTTTCCTCGTTGGTAAATGCCAACTTTTGACACTAAACTAACATGGGAGTGGTTGGGATATGAAGCCACAGATACAAGCCTGAGCTGACCATTTTATAATTCAGGTATATCTTTTGCCAAAACTGCCATATCATTGTTTACCTTGACAGGTTTTGTAATAATTGAAATAGACAACATGAGGAAAAAATATATATTGAATTAACCTTCTATATTTGAACAAGATTTAAGTTAGTGGCAGCAGGTTAAGAGTGCAAAGTTTTGTGAATTCAAGTCCAAAACATTGCTTAAATAAATATCTTACAATATTTATTAACCAAAAAAATATGACTTGGAAAAATGGTGATGAGAATTTATAAAATGGAAAAAGAAAACATATCACTCCTCTTCAAAGCTCTGCTGTCTGCTTTGTCACACTGTAGACCATTTCCTCATCTATTCAAGTCAAAAGGAATATGGGTTTTTCCAGAGCAAATTTATTTCTATGAGTGTGAGTGTGAGCCTTAGAACAAAAGTGATATTTTCTTATATCTAAAAGATGTCTTGGCAGCAAGAAGTACAAAAGAAAAAAAGGTGAAGACGTGTGTGTCTGTGTGTGTGTGCGTGTTTAAAGATAAATTGGAACTCCTGATGCCAGTTCTCGTGTTCTGTTTGCTCTCTCAGTTCCACATCTCTGTCTTAGATCTTTTCTCTCTTGGAACGTTTAAACTTCTTAATGGCAGTAGGACATCTCCACATGGAGAGCTGGTTTCCAGTTAAAGGCAAGTATGCTAAAACTCAAGAAATTATTTTCTGTCCTTGCCTTCCTTCCCAATTTCACCATTGTCTTGAAATTAAATTTGAAGTTTTAATTTTCCTTTATTGTTCATGTCGACTGTGCTGCCAATTCAATCCCATAGATACTTTCCCTTCATAACATTAACATATTTCAGCAATTCCTATGCCTACAAGTAGCAGCAGACATCATTTTCATACATATCTTTTGCCCATTTTGTTCTGTCTCAAAAAATCCTGAAGCAGCTTATTGACTTTAATACAGGGAAGAGGCCTGGTTTGGGGTTTAAGAGACCTGGGAGTTTCAGTCTCAGTGTGCCATTGACAGTGTAAGTCATTTTACCTTTCTGCATCTCAGCTCCCTCATTTGTAAAATAACAGGGTTAAAGTTAGGAATTATTAACTCCTTTCCACCTCTCACATCCTATGCATCTAGAGGCCTGGATTAAAACTCCTAACCGGGAGTGCAGGATCTTATGACAATTGCTATCTGGTTAGTCCCATTGACTCTACATATATCCTCTCCATCTGCCTAGAGGTATACGTCCCACTATAATAATCCTGCAGGCCTAGATGTAACTTTGTATTCTCAATTCTATTGAATATGTAAAAGGTTAGTGTAGTGTTGTGGTTAAAACAAACTCAGGTCAGATTACCTGGTTTTGAACCCAGCTTCACCACCTACCAGATGCAACACCTTGGGCCAGTTACTTAACCTCCATGAATCTCAGTTTCCTCCTCTATAGGAAGAGTATAATAATAATAATAACAATCCACATTTCATACGGTTATTAGGACTAAATGAGATGATCATTGTAAAACCTTAGAGTGGAACCTCGACCTTGGTTAGAGCTCAGTTAAAACTAGCCACTAAAATAAAACAGCCTCTCGTTTTCACATTATAGATTAATCAGTAAAATAGATTAATCAGAATATGTCACACATGACTCATAATGTTATTCTCTTTTAAACATTATTTATAACATCTGCCTTTATAGTTATGTCTGAGAGGGACCCATGCTTTTATCACATTGTTAAAAATGTACACATTCTTATTGTCATCGTGACAATTTTTACTCCTAAGACTGGAACGTCTCCTCTTTCTTAATAGCTGTGTACACATTCAGAGTCAAAAAAGCCAGTGGATTTTGTAACATAGAGTAAACAGTATTTGGAAAAATAAATAATAATTTATACAGGGCCTATCTGCAAAAAACAGTTTTAAAATTCTACTTGTATACATTAAAATAAGTTAATATCTTTAAAATGTGGACTATGGCATTATTATATGTTTAAAAAGGCCAGTCTCTTTATTCATCCCTAACAGGAGTCATGAGGTTTATTAGACTAGAGTCATATTTACCATACCCATGTTTTGGAGAATCTTATCTGTATCTTTAAAGCGTATCTAATCAGAGAATTCAAAATAATTTAGCTAAGGGTGTTAATGACTGTGTGGCACTGAACTTGATGACACATTATATTTTTTATTTATTTATTTATTTTTTTGAGACTTGAGTTTTGCTCTTGTTACCCAGGTTGGAGTGCACTGGCGTGATCTCAGCTCACTGCAACCTCCACCTCCCAGGTTCAAGCAATTCTCCTGTCTCAGCCTCCCCAGTAGCTGTGATTACAGGCATGTGCCACCGCAACTGGCTAATTTTGTATTTTTAGTGGAGATAGGGTTTTAGCATGTTGATCAGGCTGGTCTCGAACTCCTTACCTCAGGTGCTCTGCCCATCTTGGCCTCTCAAAGTGCTGGGATTACAGGCATGAGCCACCGCACCTGGCCTGACACATTTATTAAATAGCTATTGCCATCATGGAGGTTAAACTTTACAAGGGACATTATGAATATATCAAAGAAAGGTCGAGTAGGTTAATCTGAATAACATGATAATACTATGTATGCAATGTTAAAAGTATATGCAATATTCTGTATAAAAAAATCACACTACTAGTGATACATTGATGAGCTAAAAAACATGGATTCTGTTGATTAGCAAACTATATTTTGGTTAATCACAAATGACTTTTATTTTAAAGCTCAAAACTGATATTCAGAAAGATATTCTGTCTCTCTGTTTTTGGTCTTCATAAAACTCTAAAATAGAAACTTTGTTATCACCTCTTCTCTGTGCATTTCCCTCCACTTCGTTACCTTTCTGAATTCTCTGTCCCATGCCAAGTTCTTATTCCTGGCCACACTCTTTTTTTCCTGTCTACTCCTGACATTGTGCTATTCCAGGGTCCAGAGTAACCTAAAAATTGCTTTATAGGAAGCCCTCTATACTTCAATGCCATTGCTTTCAAGTTCCGGAAAAAAAAAACTCTTCAGACCTCACTTTTAGTTTACCCAACAGAGGATATTCTATGTCTGGCTGACATTACATTTCTCTGAATTCAACAATTTGGACTCTAGATTTAAGAATCATTCTCTTATTTTCTAGACTATTAAGAGCCATGTTTCTGAAGGCCGGTCCCCTGAAAGGAAGCCCAAGTCTCTGATCTGTGAGGGCATAAGTGTGCTTATGCATGAGAAGAATCTAAGTAGTGTGAACTGACCAGGTGCAAAACCAAAAAACTTATGTGAATAATAAAGAGCAAATGATTTGGGAACAGCAAATCACAAGTTTGATTAAAATATGTTCTTAGAAAATTAGCAAAAGTGTTAGTGACTGAAGACCATCTTAAATCATGAGCAACTATGTATGTAGCTAGTTCCTTGTAGCCACCGATATTTCTGTCCACAAGTAAATGTCAGAGGAAAAATATAGATGTTACAAACTCTAAATATTAAAATGACAAAGATTGACTCTTTAAAGTATCGTTATGATAATTAATTAAAGAATGATATCCAAATTCACATTTTTACATTAATTTTATGTTTATTCTTTCTTTTTTGCCATGTTTCTAATTCTGCGCATCAACTTCCATGGAGACATAACCGTTGCAAACTAAAGTGATTTTCTCTAAATGAAGACAACACAATTGAGTCTTCTGTGCTACCTAGGTTCACAGTCTGTTTCTAGCCAACAGAAAGACATTTGACCAAAAATTCCAAAAGAGAATCAATAAGAAAATAAAGAGCCAGGCTTGGGTTCTCTAATTCCAAGGAAAAGCTCAACGAATCTTTTCCCTAGTATCTTAAGGGTTGTAAAATTTGAAATAGCTGCTTTCTACGGAACCGAGTTTGCATTACTCTTGTCAATAGTTAAAATGTGTGTTTTTTAAAAAAAACAGTGTCTCAAAGACAAGTTAAGAGTGTCTTTAAGAAATATGATATGAAACTGAACCAGAATTAAGGCTAGGATTCTATGATTTATTTGGAGGGAGCGGGAGGATGGTGGTACAGGGTGATGCCATCCACAGGAGAGTGAAAAAAAAAATGAAGATAAGTAATAACTACTGTAATAAAGAATCCCTAAGCACACAAACCAACGTAGCAATACCTCCTCTGTTAAACAGAAACATCATCTACCTTGAGAAATTTAAACTGAGATATATGCAGATAAGCACTTTTACTTTTAATGAATATTCTGTTAATTCTTTAAAATACACTTTTGGATAAAAGGTTCTTTTTCTCCCTTCACTCACTATGTGCTTCTCTAAAAGCCTGCATATCTGGAAATGTAAATAGATATCCTTCCAGTTAAATATGAATTAATTAGACAAATCTGCTTTTACCTACACGCTGTGTGTAAAACAGCTTAAATGTACAACGAAGAGGAAGAGAAGAGAAGAGAAGAAAAAAAGAAAAGAGATTTAAAAGGGAAGCAATCCAAGACTTCCATTTTCGTTCTTCAGATAAACATATTTAACACCCACAAATTAAATAGGAAGTTTTAGACAGCTTTAAGTTAGCCCCACAGAATTATTTACTAACAGACCCAAAATGTACACTTTACTGCCTTTAACTTCCCAATTATATTTTTAATTACTGTCAAAGTACCTTCTGCAGACTACAATATCATCGTGTGAAAACCACACATTTCCTTTTAGTACCCCCTGCTCAGAAAAGTTCTACATTCATTTAATCCTGAATCTGATTTCATCAGTCTAAAATTTTGAGCGTGTTCAACTACAGTGTTTCCCTCTTGGAAAACCTGAGACAATGACCAGAATTCATAGAAAGTTTTCCCATTCAACCAGACATTTCTTGAGGGAATTGCAAAGGCTCTGCGAAGAAACAGTTAACATGTATATGTCTCTCTGAAATTGGCAAATATCTTTTATTTCCTCTAATATTCTAGCCAGAGATCCGAGCTCATTTTTTTCCTGTCCATAGGCTCAAAAAAAAAAAAAAAAAAAAAAAGACTGTATTCACTAATTATACATCCTGAAAAGAATTTGGTTCAGTGTAAGATGATCCTAGTGATATGCTAATCCCTTTTTCTGCTTGGTGCTGCCTGAAGCTTGTGTCTAACATTTTTTTCAACTGTATGACAATAAAAGTTCTGGCAACAAAAGAAATAAATGGGCAGCTAAAGAAGGTGTAGCTAAACACATGGCAGGCCGCCTCTCCCTCTCCTTCTGGCTGCTCTTTTGTAGCCTCCAGTTTGGTATCCTCAAGTCAATAGCCGAAATCCAGCCACCTTAGCAACTTAGTATGACACCCAAGCCCTCTCTCTTTACATTCATGAATAGTCAGCACCCAGCAGACAAAATAGAACTAATCTTTTTTGACAGAATTGTTCAATTTTAGAGGAAAAGCTTTTGAGTCTTCCACACATTTGCAGAATATGAGACAACAATGGCCGCAATCAAATTTTAAAAACAACAGTGACCAACAGGGCTGGAAAAAAGTCTCTTTGAATTAAATAGCACATTCAGCCAGTCCCAGTGGTCATAAACTTGGGGCAAACATTCATTTCAGTAAGTGAAAGAAAGAGATAAACAAACGAAGACTATATCCAACAGTCCCATTCTGGGCTTCATGCAGTAATGCCTTCTGCTATGATACGTGCATATATTTTTCTTCTATTTTCTTTTCTTTTTTCATAGACTAATACAAATATCTTTCCTCTTGAAAATAATTTTGTTTGGAGGGGGGTGCCCAACAAGTCTCAGTTTAAATTGCTTTTTATTCAGCAGCCTTTTGTAGTCATTTGAAAGCAATTTTACCATATAGAAATCCTCTAATGTATCAGTCACTTGCAAGTCTTACATGTGCTAAAAATGAATCTTCTCCCCATTCCATCCCCCTCTATTTAATACAAGGCATCTCTATACCTTTGGAGACAATATGAACAAGAAGAAAAATCTACCCAGTTCATGGCAAAAACAGAAGTTAGCAACATGGTCCATGCAGCTGCAACATTGCATTTAAAATTCAGTTTCCTCATAGGAAGAGGGCTAATCCTGCCCCCGTAATTCCCTACAGCCAAAATGTGCCCCCTCCCCGCGTGACAGTGCAATGCAAAGACACTAGCACGCTTATCTTGCCTAACCAGATGGCCGACTTGGATCAATGCACACACACCACGATCAATGGGAGAGATAAAGAATTAGGAAAACAGTGGTACATGCTCCCAGAAAGCTTGTACACTGCATAATTATTTTATGATTCTACACATGGCTACATGTGATACTGAAGTAGAGAAGGAAAGGATAATTAGAGTGCCAGGAAGAATTTTGTAGTAGACTACACTTTGTCTGTCAGCACTTCCCACTCTAGCAAACTCACTGCCCTTATCTGAAAGTGAATTTAGAAAAACATGAGCGAAAATGTCAAGGAAGGTATTTCCATTTTTGCCAGGTCCTGTCACGTCCCAAAGTTGAGTTCAAAGCCTGAGGAGGCTTGCTGGGATTTGGATATGCCTCTCATCATTAGCCACCCCTAGCTGCCCAGCCAAGGAAACCCACAGATAATAGTTGAATGTGATGCAGACTGTAACCAGGAAGAATTTGGTCTCCAAGTGATTCAGGCAAGTTCATTCAGTAAAATACAGCAGGATGAGGCAGTCCCTTAATTTCTGTTTCCTGATTGGCTAACCAAAGCAATGTTTTTGAGCAGGTTGGTTACACACTTGAGACTAAGAAAAAAATAGGAACCGACATCCCTGTGACTCAGCCAGGTTAAATAAGGAAAGTATATGAGGCTCTGAAGCTGGCGCCTTCCTACTTTATCCTGAATTCAGACCAACATCATAAACCAGAACAATAAACCACTGTAATTCCCCACTATGGTCATGTATTAATCAGAAAAAACACAAAATGTTCCTTCAGCCCTTAGCACATGGTGGTACTTATTAAATGATTATATTGTTATTGTAAATAATAATAATCCTTTACCCTGTACTATTCCAACATGTTACTCTCTTTTCACCTTACAACTAAAAATAGTGTTAGGTTTTCCTTTGGATTTGAGACTCAGCTTGCATGCTAATTAAAACATTCAATGAACTTTTTACACCCTTTTTTTTATGTAAAGAGAGACAGGAACTGAAATCTGGAATTAGACACAGCTCTCCACCACTGTCAACTTCAAAAATCCTGTGGGTAAGCTAGTCATTCTAAGCAGTCTATTACATTTGAAATAGAGCAAATATTCAATATCCAAATAATTAAAATTACTATAAATTATTTCCTAAGGATAAATAAAATGTAGTTTAGGTAAAAAATCAAAGAGGAAAATATTGACGATTGTGAAAAGCCATAGCAACCCTCTTTGTAAGTTATTTTACTTGGTATGAATATGATGCTCTAAGTTCTTATATGACTCCCTTGTTCTCTGTGTTGTCGTCTTGTTATGTTATCCCTGGCCTATAACATTTCTCTCCTCAATGTTGGTACAAAATGGATAGCTATATATAACTAGCGCTTAACTTTGCTGCCCATAATCAGATTTGGAGAAAGAGCCTGGGTTAGTAATATGATGCATATTACCATATGTATTTGCAGTTCAAGACCCTTTAAAGGCAGGGCCATCATTTTACCTTTTAGGGCTTATTTTTCTTTTCTCTGAGACTCAAAAAGATAAGTGTAGACACGCAGTATGACAGACTCATTGAGGCTCTTGCAGTAAAAATTGATTCTGCATGTACCATATTTTATATCGTGTAGTTGAGCTTGCAAGATAGAGGGAAACCTTTGGATGTTGGGGAAAAGCAGAAGTTCATGAGTTGGAACTGGAACATGTGAGTAGAAAGAGCACGCCGGGTTTCTCTGAGGGCCAGACTGAGGTGGACTCAACTTTGGGCTGGTGATAAGTTCAGGCAGTTGAACCTGGGTCCTGCCATTACACCAGAAAACCTGGTAGAATATGGTGTGCCCTCAGCTCAGTAGTTCCCCTGAATCTCTGTCAAAGAAAATCCAAATCCTGTCAGAAGTAAACCATCATCAGGTTAGACTCCCAGGTTTTCAGGGGATTAAGATTAATGAAATCTAATCTTACAACCAAAGATCACCAATCTCACAGGAAAATAATCCTCTGTAAGCGAGAGTCAGTAAAAACAATAAATAACAAACTTGGATCTTCTAGGATGAAATGTCAGATATAGAATGCAAAATAAACAGGTACAAAATGCTTTAAAAATTAAAATAGGAATCACTAAAATGCATTAACAATAAGAAACTATCAAAAATGACAGTAGGTTTGAAAATGAACCAAAATGAACCAAATAGTACTTTTATTTTTTCAAATTGATTGAGGAATAATTGAATACAATACAGTGCGCCCATTTTAAGTGTACAATTCAATGAGTTTTGACAAACATATATATCTGTGAAACCATCACCACCAGCAGAATGTAGACTATCCCCATCAACTGAAAATGGTACCTTGTGCTTCTTTGCAGTGATTCCTCCCTCCACTCCTGGTCCCAGGCAACCACTGATTTGGCTTATGTCACTATAACACACCTTGCATTTTCTAGAATTTTATATAAATGGAATCATACAATTTACACATCTTTGGATCTGGTGTCTTTGACTCGGCATATTGATTTTTGAGTTTCACCCATTTTGTTGTGTATATCAATAGTTCATTTATTTTTATTACTAAGTAATATTCCATGATTTGGGTATACCATATTTTGTTTATCCATTGCCCAATTAGTGGATGTTTGAGTTGTTTCCAGTTTTTTCCTGTTATAAATAAAGATGTAAAGAACATCCTTGTGAAAGTCTTTGTATGGATATGTGTTTTCATTACTCTTGGGTAAACACCTAGTAATAGAATGGCTGGGTCTTACAGTAGGTATATGCTTAACTTTTGAAAAATTGTCAAAATGTCATCCAAAGTGATCATATTGTTTTACATTCTTACAAGTAGTGTATGAGAATTCCAGTTGCCCCATGTCCTCTTCAACACTTGATGTTGTCAGTCTTAATTTTAGCCATTCTAATAAGTGTGTTATAGAATCTCATTATGGTTTTAATTTGCATTTTGCTATGATGAATGATATGTTTATCCACCATTCATATCTTATTTTGTGAATTGTTTGTTCAAATCTCTTGCCCACTTAAAATATTTTTGTTTTATTGATTTGCAAGAGTTATTTTTGCATCTAAAAAATGGGAGAAAGAACATTTTCTTCTGTTCTGTGATTCACTTTTTGTTTATTTAATGGTGTATTTTGAAGAACAAACATTTTAAATTTTGATAAACTCCAATTTAGCAATTCTAGGTTTTATACCTTGTGCCTTTTTATAACTTATGTAAGAAATATTTGCCTATCCCAAGTTTGCAAAGATTTTTTTTCCCCTACATTTTGTTTTAAAAGTTTTATAATTTCACCTTTTACATTTAGGTAGGTGATCTATTTTAAGTTAATTTTAGTGTATGAGGTAAGATAAAAGTCTGTGTTTAATTTTTTTCCCATTCAGATAATCAATTATTCCAGCACCATTTGTTGAAGAGATTTTCCATTCCCTACTGGATTTCCTGGCACCTTTATTGAAACATCGATTAATCATAAATAGGTCTACTTCTGACTCCCTATTATGTTTTATTGATCTATATATTTATCCTCTCATCAATTAATTTTTGTGATTTTATAGTAAATAGAAATCAAGTAATGATATTTTCCTATTTTTAACTCTTTTAATTTTCAGTTTTTGTGAGTACACAGTGGGGGTATATATTTATGGGGTATGTTTTGATACGGGCATGCAATGCAAAATAATCACATCAGGGATACTGGGGTATTCATCCCCTCAAGTGTTTATCCTTTATGTTACCAACAATTCAATTGTACTCTTTTAGTTATTTTTAAATGTACAATTAGGTTATTATTGACTGTAGTCACCCTGTTGTGCTGTCAAATAGTAGGTCTTATTTATTCTTTCTAACTTATTCATTATTATTCATTCTTTCTAACTTTTCATGTACCATTAACCATCACCCCCACCTCCATACTAGCCCCCAACTACCCTTCCTAACCTCTGGTAACCATCCTTCTACTCTTTTTGTCCATGAGTTCAATTGTTTTGATTTTTAGATCCCACAGATAAGTGAGAACATGTGATGTTTGTCTTTCTGTGACTGGCTTATTTCACTTAACATAATGATCTCCAGTTCCATCCATGTTGCTGCAAATGACTACATCTCATTCTTTTTTATGGCTGAATAGTGTTCCATTGTGTATATGTACCACATTTTCTTTATCCATTCATCTGTTGATAGACACTTAGTTTGCTTCCAAATCTTTACTATTCTGAACAGTGCTGCAACAAACATGGAGTGCAGATATCTCTTCAATATACTGATCTCCTTTAATTTCCAGTTGCTTGAGACCAGTATATAAATATATAATTGATTTTGTTATATTACCCTTGCACCTTATGATCTTACTAAATTTACTTATCAATTCTAATTATGTTCTAGATTCCTTAGAATTTTCTATATAATCATGTTTTTAGCAAATAAGGAATTTTAATTTTTTCCTATCTAATATTTATGACTTTTATTTATTTATCTTGTCTTATTGCAATGTATAGAGCCCCCAGTAAAATGTTAAATAGAAGTGGTGAGAACAAACATCTGTATAATGTTCCCAATCCCAGAGGGAAAGCATTCAATTTCTTATCATTAAGTATATTACTGTAGGTTTCCTATGAATGCCCTTTGTTGAATTAAAGAATTTCCCTTTTCCTAATTTGCCGACAGTTATTTAAAATCATAAGTTGATGCTGAATTCTGTCAAAAGCTTTTTATGACTATGGAAATTATTATATGTCTTTTCCCCTTTAATGGTGCTTAAATACTTCCCTTGTATTCCTGGGATAAACCTTCTTTTTTCATAATGTGTTCATTTTAAAAATACATAGTTGAATATAATTTATTGATATTTTTGTAAGAATTTTTGCTGTGTGTTTAGAAGGGATATTGATGTTGTATTTCCCTGTTTTTTGTTTTTTACAATGTCCTTGTCCATGTCAGTAGGGACATGATAGCTGTATAGCAGTGTGCTTATTTTTTAGCTCTATATATTTATAATAAAACCCACAAGGGCTCAAGTCTGTTATGAAATATAAAAGGTACAGTCTTTTAAAGGAACTGTTTATTAGGAATAAACTGTGAAGAGGATGTGTTACTAAGCCTCTGCTGAAATGTTAATGCAGAGGCCTTCCTAACCACCCTATCTAATATAATACTATCTGTTCATCAATCTTAGTTTCTTGCCATATTTTATTTTTCTTCATAGCCCTCATCATTACCCAATGTGCTATATATTCACTTGTTTATTTGCTATGATCTGTCTTCCCCATTAACATGTAAACTTCATGAGTAAAACATCCTTGCTTGCACCCCTCAACCTCCCACTTTTTTTTTTTTTTTTTTACTTATCTCAACTCTTGGCTGTTGTCTAGGATAGATTCTGGTAGATTTCCTCAAATATCTAGGATGTTGAGGAAGACTTCAAGAAAAATAAAGAACTGACCTTCTAATTGAAATCAGATGCCAAAAGACTGTGTGCTCTGGAGCCAGATTGCCTAGATTTGAATCCTGGCTCCACCATTTACTTACTACTTGACCTTAGGCAAATTACTAAATCACTTTTTGCTTCAGTTTTTCAATCTGTAAAATAGGCTATAGCAACCACCTCAAAAGGTTGTTATAAGAATTAAGTAAATTGATACATGTGAAACATTAAGAGCCTGACATCTCTTTTAGAGATCATAATAAATGCTCTCTAAATGCTTACAAAGTAAGTGATATGCATACCTTTCAGGTGGCCATGCATCCCTCCTGGACCCTTGGAATCAGAACTTGGGCTGCCTTCACATCACATATTCTTCTGGTGCATGCACTGCCAATCTTAGCTGCTTGATGCGTCTCCCAATCCATGCCTCAGCTCTAGAGTTGCAGTCCTTCCTCTAATGAAGACCAAAGTTTGCATTATCATTTCATTTCTGATAGGACGTTCTTTCTTTTTCAGATTTTTTGTTTTATAAAGGTGTAATTTATCTTTTTTAAAAATATTTTTTCTTTTTTAACTTTTATGTTAAGTTCAGGGGTGCAAGTGCTGATTTGTTACATAGGTAAATCTGTGTCATGGGGATTTGTTGTACAGATCCTTTCATCACCCCGGTATTAAGCCTAGTACCCATTAATTATTTTTCCTGATCCTCTTCCTCCTCTCACCCTTTCACCCTCCAAAAAGCCCAAGTATCTGCTATCCATTTAAGCTGTACCTGAATGGGTACAATTAAGGTCTATCCTAGTTCAGATAGTTCACAGCAATGAAATCTAAATGAGGTTCTTTTATGAATAAACTATTGGAAAATATCTAAATAACACCAGGAGGGAATTTATATATAGAATGACTCACAATTAACTTAGATGTACCATGGTCTCACATCAATATGAACTCTCCTTCCCTAAAGAGTTGATAGTGGACATAGTCTGCCAGGATACTGCCTGTAGTCGTCTAGAGGTTTTACTGGGTCCCTCTGAGAATTACTTCTTGTCCCATTATAGTACAAAAGTTTGCTGCCCTAACAGCATGAAATGCCCTCTGTTGCTTCTGCTTTGTCTGTATTTCCACCATTTATTTGCCATACACATTCCATACGATGCTAGTGTTCTCTCTCTTAGCTTATCAACTTCATGGCTGCTGAGCAAGAAGCAAATCTTTCTCAGTGGAGGGAACTATTTACTAAGTCTATTTAAAATTGAGCTAATATGAAGAATAGTCCCTCCTCCAGAAAGTGAAAACAAGCCTTACTGTAGTTTTTCCATTTTCCACTTCAGAGTATCCTCTTGGATGAAAGAAAAGAACTAGGATAAAAGATGCTATTCAGCAATAAAATACCACCTACTTCTCTATTAACTTTTTGTTAATGATGATATGTGTTACATTTGTTTAAAAAAAGTCTAGCCAGAATTTATGAAAAAATAAGTAACTCAGCTTTTATTCCCATCATATCTATGGGGCAGACCAGTTAGTTACAACTAGGATTAAAATGTTGCTGTCTTCCATTCTGGACATCTTAGGTGGTCCCTGTCCTAAAGTCATCCTTAAGGATGTGATTTTTAGAAGATCAACTTTTTAAAGTTGGGTCCATCTTAAATTTCTTAATAATAATAATTTCAATAATCTTTTTTTCCCCACCCTTGGAGATCAAGTCTTGCTCTGTCATCCAGGTGTGATCTTGGCTCACCACAACCTCTGTGTCCTGGGTTCAAGTGATTCTCCTGCCTCAGTCTCCTGAGTAGGTGGGATTACAGACACCCGCCACCATGTCCAATTAAATTTTATATTTTTAATAGAGAAGGAGTATTGCCATATTGGCCAGGCTGGTCTCGAACTCCTGACCTCAGGAGGCCCACCTTGGCCTCCCAAAGTGCTGGAATTATATGCGTGAGCCGCCGCACCTGGCCTCTTCCAATAATCTTTAGATTTCTAAGCCTGTAGTGGAAGAATCCAAAGAGACTGATTCATGGTCTAGCTAAGGATTGGCCTCAACTCCACAGTGTAGCTATTTTAAAACAAAACCAGAAAACCCTATGTAAGCTCTGAATCTAAGGTATGGGATGAGCCTTAAGGTCCCAGAGTGATAAGGTATTGCTAATTCTATGAAATCTTATCTTTCATTGAAAAGAATAACCTTATTATAGATATACTGCTAGATGCACTGAAATGCTATTTTCTGTGAAGATCCATAAAATGTAATCAAATAAGAAAAAAGATTAGACTTATTGTCCAATAATCTTCAGTCTTATTGCCTTGTTTCTGTAAATACTTACACTAGACATATCTATCATTGTCTTTCCTGGCATGGCCCCTGCCTGCTCAGAGGCCGTAAATTATATTAATACATCCCATGGCCAAAGCTGATGATCAGAGTCAGACATCTGACCAATGGGACCCACCCAATTCTTTATCTTGTGAATTTGAACTAAGAGACAAACAGAGCAAGTGCTAGAACTGGAAGGCCATTGGACACAGGAGTGGTGTCATGTTTTGCCACATGTGAGATGAGTAGACACTGCGTGATATGGTTTGGCTGTGTCCCCACCCAAATCTTATCTTGAATTGTAGCTCCCATAATTCCCACATGTCATGGGAGGGACCCAGGGGGAGGTAATTGAATCATGGGGGTGGGTCTTTCCCTGTTCTCATGATGGTAAATAAGTCTCCCGAGATCTGATGGTCTTATAAAGTGGAGTTCCCCTGCACAAGCTCTCTTGCCTGCCACCATGTAAGACATCCCTTTGCTCTTCCTTCATCTTCTGCCATGATTATGAGGCTTCCCCAGCCATGTGGAACTGTGAGTCCATTAAACCTCTTTTCTTTATAAATTACCCAGTCTCAGATATGTCTTTATTAGCAGCATGAGAACAGACTAATACACTGTGAGTCAGTCAATATGGAGAAGCAGGCAAACAGAGAAGATGCTAGAGAAAAGTAAAGACAAGAGATCTGCAGCCCTAAGACAGAATAGACTTCATTCCTGAGGCTTTCCAGTCACTACAATACCACATTCAGCTTGATTTTCTATCCTCCGTGTCTGTAAGAACTAGATCTGTAATAAACTGCTTTTTATTTGTACTAGCTGGAGTGGGTTTATGTTACCTGCAAACAATAGAGCTTTGAAAACAGCATACCTTTCAGTGCTTGAGAGCAGGCTCGGTGTCTTACTCAGCTCTGGAGACCGACCAGAAGAGCACAGTGACAGATACACAGTGAGGACTTGGCAAATGGGTTGAAATTCATGACTGTGACTATTTTTTTATTTTCAATCTTTCTAAGTGTTTTCTACCATACAATTTCACTCATCCTTAGAGTAACCCTGTTATGTTTATTTTCTTTAACAACAGAAAAATAAAGTTCCAAAACCCCACCAGTTTTATAAGTAAGAAGAAGGATTGTGCATAGAGTCATTTGGGGACAACAGGAAGGCCTCATAGCCACACTTCTCTCTTCCTTATCTTGTCGTCTCTGAAATATCATTAGAATTATTCCTGAAGTCACTTTGATCTTCCAAGTCACTTACTGAAATACAAATATCTAGGCCAGTATTTCCCAAAATGTGTTCTGCAGAATTCCAATCTCTCAAGATCTTCCATGAGAAAATAAGGGAGGGAGACAAATGAGTAGGGGAGCCACAGTATTCTATATTCTTATCTTGAGAGTCCCAGGGCCCTGTAGCATACTAAAGACTCTGAGAAGTCTCACAGTAAAGAAATGGTACGTCTGCTAGTTTCGGGGCAGGTGAGGATGGCACAGTCATTAAGGACACTGGCTTTGAACTGTGACTCTGCCACCCAACAGTTGTGTGACTTAGACAAAGTGAAGATTATAGTAGTCCCTCCCTCATAGGGGATATTGGGACAATTCAATAAGGTAATGAGAATAAAACACTTAGCCCCTGACCAGCTCAAAGAAGCACTTAAAATGTTAGCTGTTTTTATTATTAATGTCGCATTTCCTAAATTTTGACTGTGCCTGTTAAATGCAAATCACCTATTCACACCTCTCAGACCATGTTCTTTGGGGGATATTAGGAGGAAGAAAAGCTATTGAAGAAAGAAAGGGACCAAGAACCACTGAAATGGAAGGGAGTGAAATGAACAAAGGTAAATTTGCTAATTTTATAATTCTGTTTAATTTAGCAATTGTAAATTTAGATATAGCCTTCTTTCTAATCCTAGCACAGTGCTAGGCTTACAGCAGGCATTTAATAAAAAGATCTGCCATTTAATTAAGTTAAAATATAAAGACAGGGCTGGGCATGGTGGCTCACGCCTGTAATCCCACCACTTTGGGAGGCCGAGGCAGGAAGATCACCTGAGGTCAGGAGTTCAAGACCAGCCTGGCCAACTTGGCGAAATCCAATCTCTATTACAAATACAAAAATTAGCAGGGCGTGGTGGCAGGCGTCTGTAATCCCAGCTACTCGGGAGGCTAAGGCAGAAGAATCGCTTGAACCTGGGAGGTGGAGTTTGCAGTGAGCCAAGACTGTGCCACTGCACTCCAGCCTGGGCGACAGAGCAAGACTCTGTCGCAAAAGTAAAGTAAAATAAAATAAAGGCAGATTTATTTTAACTCTGCTGTGTGCTGTTTTCTTCCTTCTTCAGAGCAAGAAAAACTTCCTGATTTAGAAAAAGTCCTAGAAAGTACTGGCCATCCGGACATTACAAAGTGGCCTTAGAGTTAGTCCGGGGCCGCAGAAACAGTTTCAGTGTTCCAGAGATGGCAGAGTGAAGGTAAAAGCATCTTCCTCACCACTTCCTACTTTCTTCAGGCTCTGAACATAAGGCCAAGCTCCAGCACCAGCACTCAAGTTAAGTAAAACAGCAACAACCCTGCTAGTTAGAAAACAAAGGGTGAACAAGTAGAGACTAGACTGATCCTCGCTTTGCTGCAATTTTAACTGCTTTTGTGTTGAGGCTATACACAGGGGTGTAACTAGTGTTACCTCAGTCTTATATAACAAATTAGCAGCATCTATTCAAAAGAAAAATGATAATTGCTTGGTGGGGAAAACATGTAATAGGCCTTTCATTGTATTGTTTCAGATACACCCAAATGAAGAACATATAATTAAGGGTAAAGAAACCCAGCTCTGGCTGAAGTTTGATAAGTATCTCCGACTCTCAAACCAGTCTTCAAGTGTTCACTTCTCTTTAAATGTGTCATTGCTTTTGTGGCCAGCACCTCTCCTTTGCTTTTAGTGAGATAGACAGGCAGACACTCAGACACACTGATGCATAGAGAGGAAACTTACAATGGCCATTCAAATATGTTAACTCTTAAAAAGCTCCTTATGTGTGCTACGTCTGTCATCAAGGACAGGTACAGGAAGGCGAGCACACATTAAGGCTTCAGAATGCATGGGAAGAAGGAAGACTAAACAGTTCAAGACAGTATGCATTGGAGTGGAGAGCATGCATTTTATTTATTTTTTTTTTTTTCACTTCAAATTTTTTTTTTTTAATTTTTCCTTCTTTCTTACACAAAAGTAGCATATTACATGCTCTTTGTACTTCACCTTTTTCACTTAATAACATCTCTGGAAATCACTCTATATCAGTTGATAGAGATTTTCTTCTTTCTTTCTTTTTTTTTTTTTTTTTTGGTGTCTATATAATTTGTAGTCATGCTATTTTTATTTATTTATTTATTTATTTATTTATTTATTTATTCATTTTATTTTTATACTTCAAGTTCTGGGATACATGTGCAGAACCTGCAGGTTTGTGACATAGGTGTACACGTGCCATGGTGGTTTGCTGCACCCATCAACCCGTCATCTACATTAAGTATTCCTCCTAACGCTACCCCTCGCCTAGTCCGCCAATCCCTGACAGGCCCCGGTGTGTGATGTCCCCCTCCCTGTGTCCAAGTGTTCTCATTGTTCAACTCCCACCTATGAGTGAGAACATGCAGTGTTTGGTTTTCTGTTCTTGTGTTAGTTTGCTGAGAATGGTTTCCAGGAGAACATGAATTTTAGAATCCAAGATACCTGGAATCTCAATTTTGGTCCCACTAAATTTTAATAACCTGGACAATTACCTCTGCAGCTTCGGTTTACTAAAGGTCATGATATCTAAGTTTCTAGGTTGTTATAAGGATGAAATTAGATAGTATATGCAGAACGTTTAGGACTGGGCCAGGTATATAGCCATAACAGTGAACATTTAATAAGCACTGTGTTCCCAGAATCGTGCTAAATGCTTTGAATGACTTATTTCATCTAATCCTCAGGATAATCTTTCAGGAGTAGATGCATCAATTATCTCTTATTTACAGGTGAGGAATCGGAGGATTACAGACATTGGGTAATTGGACTAGGAAAGTGCTTTGAGTCCACATTCAGCTGACCGTAGAAAACTCATCCCTGGCTACTGTATATTAATATAATAGAGTAAGATGGTGGTTAGTTTATGGAAAACTCACAATGTGGCTGGAGCTTCACAAATTTTACAATAAATTCATTTAATACTTACACTGAATATTCAATTTCACCTCCTATTCCACAGATGAAGAAATTAAGACATCAAGAGATCAAATATGACCCTCGAGCAGGGCTGGCCTCATGGACCTTGTGCTTTGAGGGGCCTCATGCTCATTTAATGCTCTGCTATTGCCATCTTGAAATTCTCAAGCATCTTTGGAGAAGGGGACCCATATAGATGATATAGATACAGATATAGATATAGATTTAAAAATTGTTTTAATGTTTGCAGGGGACTCTGCAGATTAAACATCCAGTCCTGCCCTCAAATCTTTTCCTTTTGCACTGCATTTCTGAAGATTCTGGAATTTAACTTGGAGCAAGGGGGCCACTCCTTCCTCTGAGGGCAGCACTAATAGCATCATATCTTTGGTATCCTAGAAACAGAAGCTCACAAATTAATGTTTGCAATTACTGCCTAATGACAGGACAGTCTTAGCAAATGAATGGAATGGTAATAGAGTTAAGAATAGGAAATAAAAAACATGCTTTTACACTGCGTTCTTATAAGAACTCTTTAGAGGATAGGAAACTTGCTCTCTCTTTTAAGTGTTAATGGCACTACTAACATAGATTATACTATCAAATAATAAATGCACACCTGTACGCTACCGTTCTGCCCAATAGAACCCTGGAGAAATAATGCCAAACAAATAAGAAAATCACAGTTTATAGTGGCACTATGGCTAAGATGCTGGCTTAATGTGTATTGTATAGTAAGAACTTAGTGTCTGGTTCGTGTAATACTAGTAGAAATAGTGCACTTAATCACTATCAAACTTTGGTACAGAACACCAAGAACACCTCCAAATAGAAGAAATCGTCAAAGCATTTTCACTTGCCTTCACCTCCTGGTTCTTTGCACTTAGCCCTCTTTTCTCCTGCCACAGGAAGGCTCTCTGCCAATGGCAGGAAGATGGCTGCAGCCTACCGAAGGCTTGCATCCTTGTAGCTTGTAATCCAATTGAAAAAGTAACCACCTCTCTCCTAGATCAAATTATATGCAAAGGCTTGAGTTGACTTTAACTGAGACAAATACTTATGTGTAAGGCCAATCAATGTGAACAAGCGACTAGGGTCACGTGCCAAGTCTGGGTCACACGTACACCTATCACCTATGAAGCAGGAAGTAGGTAGGACACTTTGATTGACAAGGCCAGCAGATACAGTTGCCTTAGTTTCTACAGTATTTCGTTGTTTATCTGAGATTCAAATTTAGCCAGGCATTCTGTATTTTATCTGGCAACCCCACCACCAGAATCACATGAGACGGAGGCAGAGCAGTTGCTGATAGAACAAGAAGCTATGGAGTAACAAAACCAATATTTCTTAAAGAGGGAATACAACTTGGTCCTATTGGTTTCTTATTCAGGCCCAAAAGACTTGATCTCAGTTCCAGATTCCAGGGCAAAATGCAGTCCTTTCTGGCTAAGTTCTAGCTATAACCCCCTTCTCAGGGTCAAATGATCCCCTTATGCATAGCATTACCATTTGATGCTCTAAGTTGACGATTTTTGCCATCACTGATTTCTATGTCCAAAAGCTGTTGAAACTCAGCTTAAAATTTTAAATTCATTTTTCTAATCAAATGAGCCTTAATGAATCTTACCAGATGACAGTGCTTATGCCATTTATGCCTTGGTATTTATGATGTTTAAAGTTCACTGTAACATCTTGTTTTTAAACAAAACTAAAAGATTCGCTGTTGTTTTCTTTTCTTTTCTTTGTTAACAAACCAGGATATACTTTTAAAAATGTCGAACCAAAAAAAATTTATTTTGCCAAAGGCCTATACTGTCAAATCCTATTGCAGAAATTAATCTATTTAATTCAAAAATATTTAAGGGAACTTTAGCCAATGGCTCAGATATTGCAAACAATATGGGATAGACTTAAATTATTGCGCAAAAGAAAACCTTGGATGGTCCTCTGAAATATGGTGAAATGTAATTTATTCTTGAAAATCAGGCTCAAGTACTGTGGGTATATTTAAAAATGAAGATAAAAAATGTCCTTTTCTTCCTCTCTGTCTTCTGGCAGTTCTTCTGCCCTCCCTTGGATTCTCATCCTCATGTAATGCATGATAAAAATGTAGAAAAAAATCTAGAACTGCACAGTCCAATAGAAATATAACGTGAGCGAAATACATAATTTAAATTTTATAATAGTCACATTTTAAAAAGTAAAAAGAAACAAGGTCACTCACAGTGGCTCACGCCTGTAATCCCAACAGTTTGGGAGGCCAAGGCAGGCAGATCACTTGAGGCCAGGAGTTTGAGACCAGCCTGGACAAAATGGTGAAACCCCATCTCTACAAAACACAGAGAAATTAGCCAAGCATGGTGGCAAGCACCTGTGATCCATCTATTTGTGAATTAGTTCATTCTTACACTGCTATAAAGACATACCTGAGACTTGGTAATGTATAAAGGAAACAGGTTTAACTGACTCACAGTTTCACATGGTTGTGGAGACCTCAGGAAACTTACAATCATGGTGGAAAGCGAGAGAGAAGGAAAGGCACCTTATTCACAGGGTGGCAGGCGAGACAGAGTGAATGAGTGAAAGCGGAGATGCCCCTTATAAAACCTCCAGATCTCGTGAGAACTCACTGTCACGAGAACAGCATGGGGGAAACCACCCCCACGATCCAATCACTTCCCACCAGGTCCCTCTCTCGATACATGGGGATTGTGGGGATTAAAATTCAAGATGAGATTTGGGTGGGGACACAGAGCAAAACCATATCAACTTGGGAAGCTGAGGCGGGAGGATCACTTGAGCCCAGAAGGTTGAGGCCTCAATGACCTGTGATTGCACCTGGATGGATGACAGAGGGAAAAAAAAGAAAAGAAAAGAAAAAGAAAATAAACAGGTGATAGCAATTTTAACAGTACACTTTATTTAACCTAATGTATCCAAAACATTTTTATTTTAACATGTAATCAATATAAAAATTTTTAATATTTTACATTTTTTTATACTTACGACACATCTCAATTTGAACACTCACCCTTGATTGGAAATAATCTACGTTTAGATTTCATAAAATTTACAGGGGGAAAAAAGTACATTCAGAAACCCAAGTTGTTCTAAAACTATTTTATAATTTTCCAGTAACTGAATTGAGTATCAGTTTTAAATTTTAAATGCAAATTAAAATTAAATGAAACTAAAAATCCAGGCCAGGTGCAGGGACTCACATCTGTAATCCTAGCACTTTGGGAGGCCAACGCAGGAGGATCACTTGAGCCTAGGTGTTTGAGACCAGCCTGGGCAACAAGGGAGACTCCGTATCTACAAAATGAAAAAGAACTTAAAAGAAAACCTAGCTGGGGATGGTGGTATGTGCCTGTGGTCCCAGCTACTGGGGAGGCTGAGGTGGGAGGATCACTTGGAACCAGGAGGACAAGCTTGCAGTGAGCAATGATTACGCCACTGCACTGTGGTCGACAGAGGGAGACCCGGTTTTTTTGTTTTTTTGTTTTTTTTAAAAAACACCTAAACATTCAGTTCCTCAGTAACAATAGCCACATTTGGCTGCCACATGTGTCTAGTGGCTACCATACTGAATAGCAAAAAACTAGAGTCACTTCACTTTCTCATGGGATTTTGAAAAATTATTCCAACTTTAAGTGAACAACACATGAACAATTTATTCATATGTTTAAGGATTCTTGCTGTATTAGTTTTCTATTGCTGCTGCAATAAATTACCACAACCTTCATAATTTAAAGCTATACAAATTTATTATTTTGCAGTCCTGGAGGTCAAAAGTCTGATACTGGTCTCATTGGGCTAAAATCAAGGGTTGGCAGGGCTGTGCTCCTTCTGGAGGTTCTGGAAGAGAATTAATTTCCTTCTTTTAGAGGCTGCCTACATCACTTGGATCATGGCCCCTGTCCCCTACCTTCTTAACCACCAGTACTGCATCTCTCTGACCAGTCTTCCATTGTCATATCTCCCTCTGACCACATGTTAATGGGTGGTGGTATCTCATTTTGGTTTTAATTTTCATTTCCTTTTCCATGTGATAATTCGCTATCTGTACTCTTTTTTAGTGAAGTGTCTATTAAACTTTCTTTGCTCTCATCTTTCTTTGCTTCTTTCTTTTTCTATCTTTCAATTTGGAGAACTTCTTATCTTTCTGCTTTACTTTCTTTCTTTCTTGTATAATCTTGCTTATGCTTTCTCAAAGTCCTTAGCTTATCTTCTTTCTTTTTTTCTTTTTCTTGTCTTTCTCTTTTTTTTTTTTTCAGGTGAAGTCTTCCTGTGTTGCCCAGGCTGGAGTGCAGTGGTGTGATCTCTGCTCACTGCAACCTCCACCTCCCGGGTTCAAGTTATTCTCCTGCCTCAGCCTCCCAAGTGGCTGGGATTACAGGGGTGTGTCACCACACCTGGCTAATTTTTGTGTTTTTAGTAGAGATGGGGTTTCACCATGTTGGCCAGGCTGGTCTCGAACTCCTTACCTCAAGTGATCTGCCTACCTCGGCTTCCCAAAGTGCTGGGATTACAGGTGTGAGCCACTGCACCTGGCCCAGTACTTAAGATATTCTTTTAAGAATATCTTTCAAAGAGCAGAAGTTTTCAAGTTTGAAGTCAAATTTATCAAAGTATTCTTTTTTGGATTGTGCTTTCGATGTCACATCTAAGAAATCGTTGTCTATCTAATGTCACAAAAATTTTCTCTTTTGTTTCCTTCTAAAGATTTTGTAGTTTTACATTTAGGTCTATGAACCATCTTGAGTTATGTTTTATATAATACATGGTACAAGGTATGGGTCTTTTTTGTGTGTGTATGTGGATATCCAATTGTTACACCATGTTTAAAAGACTATCCTTTCTTCACAATTGCGTTTGCACCTTTCAGATCAATTGGTTCCATTTTGAAACTCTCTATTCTGTTTCATTTTTATGTTGATATTACACTATCTTGATTACCATAGCCTTAAAATTAAAGTCTTGAAATAAGGTAAGTCCTCCAACTTTGTTCCTTTTCAAAGTTCTTTGGATTATTTCAGGTCTGAGGAATTTTAGAATTAGCATGTCAATTTCTGAAACAAAAAACACCTGGGGGCAGGGATTTTGATTGAAAGTGAGTTGAGTCTACAGATCAGTTTGAGACAAATTTACATCTTAACAATTTTGTGTCTCTGAGCTGTGAACATGGTGTCTCTCCCTATTTATTTAGGTCTTCTTTAATATCTCTCTGTAATATTTTAAAGATTTCAGTGTATGGGTCTTCCCTGGCTTTTGTCAGATCTATCATTATGTATTTACTTTTTGATGTTTTAAAATATTCTATTCTTATATCTTCCAAACTTGCTAAACTCACTTATTAATTCTAGTAATTTTTGTGGATTTCATCACATGCTCAACATAGATGATTTATGAATAAACAGGGATTTACAGTTTCTTTTCTAATCTCACTGCCATTTCTTTTTTTTCTCTTGCTCTATTGCACTGGTTAGAACCTCTAATACAATATTGAATAGAGGTAATAAGAGCAGGCATCTCTGTTAATCCCTGATCTTATGTGAAAAGCATTCACCCTTTCACTAAGTGTGATGTTAGCTATAGATTTTTTTCATAGACACTTTTTATTAGGTTGAGGAAGCTTCCTTCTATTTCTAGTTTGGTAAGAGTTTTATGATTTTTTTTTTTTTAAATCAGCAATGGGTGTTAGATTTTTGTCAAATGCTTTTTCTGTATCATCTGAGATGATCATATGGTTTTTCTTTTTTAGCTTGTTAATGTGATAAAATATTGATTGATCTTTGAATGTGAAAGCAACCTTGCATTTGTAGAATGAACTCCATTCAGTCATGATATGTTGTCCTTTTTATATACTGTTTGATTTGCTAAACTTTTGTGAAAAATTTTGCATCTATGTTCATAAGAATATTGATCTGCAGTGTCTTTTCTTATAATATCTTTGGTTTTGGTATCAGGGTAATGCTGGCCTCATAAAATGAGTTGGGAAGTACTTTCCTTCAAATTTTTCAGAAAGAGTTTATATAGAGTCAGTATTTTTTTCTCTCTCTCTTAATTGTTGATCAAATTCACCAGTCAAACCATCTGGGCCTGGAGGTTTTTCTGTGAAAAAAAATGTAACTGTAAATTCGATTTTTTTTCATAGAAATAGAGTAGTTTGTATCTTTCAAGGGATTTGTTCATTTTAGAATTTTTTGGCATAAAGTCTTTATAGTAATCCTCTAATGTCTTTCTAATACCAGCAAAGTCTCTAGAGATGTCACTTTTCTCATTCCTGATATCAGTAATTTGTGTCTTCTCCCCTCACCTTCCCACAATCAGTTTGGCTAGGGGCTTATTGATTTTATTGATTTTCTCGAGGAACTAACTTTTACTTTAATTGATTTTCCCTATTGTTTTTCTGTCTTCTATTTCACTGATTTCCTTTCTCATCTTTATGATTCCCTTTCTTATGCTTACATTGGGTTTAACTTTCCTCTTTTTTTTTTTTTTTTTTTTTTTTTTTTGAGACGGAGTCTCGCTCTGTCGCCCGGGTTGGAGTGCAATGGCCGGATCTCAGCTCACTGCAAGTTCCGCCTCCCGGGTTTACGCCATTCTCCTGCCTCAGCCTCCCGAGTAGCTGGGACTACAGGCGTCCGCCACCTCGCCCGGCTAGTTTTTTTTTTTTTTGTTTTTTTTAAGAGAGACGGGGTTTCCACGTTGTCAACGACAGGATGGTCTCGATCTCCTGACCTCGTGATCCGCCCGTCTCGGCCTCCCAAAGTGCTGGGATTACAGGCTTGAGCCACCGAGCCCGGCCAACTTTCCTCTTTTTTAAAACTTCTAAAGGTGGAAGAAAAGTCACTGATTTGATACTTGCAGTGCTATAAATTTCTAAGTACTCTTTCAGCTGCATATTACCAAAGTTGATATACGGTATTCTCATTTGCATTCACTTCAGAACATTTTGTAAATTCCCATTTGATTTTTTTTTTTTTTAGACACAGAGTCTTGCTTTGTTGCTCAGGCTAGAGAGCAGTGGCTAGTAGAACACAGCATGCTCCAGCCTCAAACTCCTGGGCTCAAGGGATCCCCACTGCAACAGCCTCCCAAGTAGCTGGGACCACAGGCACATGCCAATATGCTCGGCTCTTCATTTGATTTCCAGACCCATGGTTAATTTAGATGCATGTTATATTATTTTTCAATATTCACCAATTTTCCAGTTATCTTTCTGTTATTGATATTTAGTTCAATTGGATCATAATCAGAGAACATATTTCAACCTCCTGAGCTCAGTGATCCTTCTACCTCAGCCTCCCCAGGAGCTGGGACCATAGGCATGTGCCACCATACTTGGCTAATTTATGATTATTATTATTATTTTGTAAGTCCTCTATCTTTATTTTTCTTCAGAGTTCTTTGGACTATGTTGTCGAGGATGGTCTCGAACTCCTGGGCTCAAATGATCCTCCTACCTTGGCCTCCCAAAGTGTTGGGATTATAGGCATGAGCCGCTGCGCTCAGCTCCTCCTTTCAAAATTATTCAAGTTGCCCCATAGCTCATGATATGCCAATTCTTTCTTTTCTTTTTTAACCAGTCTTTTCCCCTCTGTTTCATTTTGGATTGTTTATATTGCTATGACTTCACCTTCAGTTATCTTTCCTTTCTCAATGTCCAATCTTTCATTAATCTCCCTACCTCCAATGTATTTTTCACCTCAGACATTGCAGTTTTCATCTCCAGAAGTTTGATTTGAATCTTTTTAATATCCTCTTCTTTTTAATATCCACTGTGTCATTCCTTAACATGTCAATCTTTCTTGTAGTCTGATGAACACACGGAATACAGTTATAATAGCTCTTTTAATGTCCTTGTCTGTGAATTCCATCATTAGTATCATTTCTGGGTCAGTTTCTATTAATTAATTTTTCTTCTCATCCATAAGTTATTAATATGTTTTCCTGCTTCTTTACATGACTGGTAATTTTTTATCAGATGCCTGACATTCTGAATTTTAACCTGTTAGATGCTGGATATCTTTGACTTTTATAAATGTTTTTGAGCTTTGATCTGGGATGGAATGAAGTTATTTGGAAATAGTTCGATTCTTTTAGGTCTTGTTCTTAAGCTTTGTTAGGTGGGACCAGAGGAGGATTGAGTGTAGGGTAAATTTTTCCTTACTACCTTTCAGAATACTCTACCAATGTTCCATGAATTATGAGGTTTTTTTCACTGTGGCTGGTGGGAATAGGATATATTCCAGTCCCTGTGTGAGTTCTGAGGATTGTTCCCCATAATTCCTTTGAGTGGTTCTTCCCTCAGCCTCCAGCAGTTTCCTCACATTCATGTGCTGATCCTTTCTCAGCTGGATCCTTAAGGAGACCATCTGCAGATTTTCTAAGTTCCTTCTCTCTGAAGCCTTCTCTTCTCCAGTGCTCAGCCCTGTGAATTCTAGCCACGTTAGCCTCCCCAGACTTTTAGCTCCTTCTCCCCAACTTAGGGAAACTGTGGGGCTCTGCCTGGGTCCCTCATCCAAAACTACAATCCAAATATCTCTCCAAGCAGTAAGCTGACACCATCATGTGGATCACTTTGTGTGTGTGTGTGTGTGTGTGTGTGGCAGAGGGTATCACTCTGTTGCCCACGCTGGAGTTCAGTGATGCAATCATGGCTCACTGCAGCCTCAACCTTCTATGCTCAGGCGGTCTTCCCACTTCAGCCTCTCAAGTAGCAGGGAACATAGGTGCACACCTGGCTAATTTTTAATTGTTTTTTGTAGGGATGGGATCTTGCCATGTTGCCCAGGCTGGTCTTGAATTCCTGGGCTCAAGTGATCCTCTCACTTCGGCCTCCTAAAATCTTGGGATTTCAGGTGTGACCACTGCACCTGGCCCGGATCATTTATTTTGTTTCCTGTCTCTCAGAGGTCACTGTCTTTTGTTACCTGCTGCCTGATATTTTGTTTTGTTTCCCTTTCTATTATCATCCCTTATCTGCAGAAAGGGACCAGTGTTTTTATATCCAATTAGTTTGTATACTTTGTCTGGGTGGTTTTTCTGTTTTCTTTTGTTTTCAGTTATTTCATGTGGAAGATTAAGTCCTATCCTCATTACTCCATCTTGGTCACATGTGAAAGTCTTAAAATACATATGACTGCATTGCATTTTTTCTATTAGGGATTATATTGATCTTTCACTTTTAAAATTATAAGTACATTTTATTATCTATGAGTTTTATTTCAGGATATGTATCAGTCAGGGTCCACTCAGGAGACAAAACCATATCAGTTATTTGAACAGAAAGAATTTGATACAAAGAATGGTAAGCTATACACAATTATTAACTCAGTAACTAAACAGCTAAAAAGGAAGACATATACCCTCTCACAGACACAGCAACTACAGGCAGCAGCTACCACTACTAGGACTGGGAAAACAGAGAAGAGCTTGGAATTAATAAAACTTAGGAACACAGAGGTAGGGCCCTATGGAGATGAAACTCAGCCTCTGAGAAAGAAGCACTACCTGCCTAGGGCTGTGTTGGCATTGGGAGGAGGAGCCTTGCGGGGTTGAGGCCTGAACTTCTGAAGAAATGATGCTGGTTGGCTGGTGCATGCATCTTTGAGCAGGAGTGGGATGAAGGGTTGGGAAAAACAGCAAGTAGGATCCAACCACTGATTTGGGAAGGAACTATCATTTCCAAGGTGAAGAGGCAAGCCTGGGTGATGCACATAAGCAGACAGGAAGTCCACAGGAAATACGAAGGAAAACATCCTTCTTCCTGTCCTAACCTCATCGTTTTTCTTTAGTGCCCTTTACTGGCAGACTCTAACATGAAGCCAGCAAATAGTGCAGAAATGTGTTTTTCAGAGTACCAGATCCAGTACCACAAAGCAAAGTACAGAAGGGTGGATTTGGAGTTGAGAAAAAAGTAGTAACTGGCACCATATATGTGATAGATTTGAACTGTGCCAATTTAGCTAAGCTAGAACTAATTTCTCCAAATTCTCTTCTCTGCAAAGTTCCAGATTAGTATCAGCTGAAAAAAAAAAAAAGACTTTTGTGAGCAATTTGAAGGATAGAAGTAAAAAAAAAATGGCTTTATTTTTCTTATCCTCTGAAGATCGAAGCAGAGAAAGGAGTGCTTTCGCATCTCACATATGTGGTCCTTATCTGCTGACTTGCCAGGTTGGTGAGCCCACAGCAACTCCAGCTCCTGCAACATCCTCTTTCAGCTTCCCTGATACCTGGGCCAGGTCATGTTTAGCTTCATGGTAAAGTGCACCAGTTTCTGCAGGATGCCTGCAGGGTTGAATTGGAAGCTTGGAGGTCCTGAAAGTCAAACATGGAGTCTAGTCCATCCTCATGTTTCCAGCTCAGCCTCATAGATTCTAGTTTATTACTACTTCCCTTATTTCATATCCATCTTCGCTTCTCAACTACTTGCCCTGTGGACTTGAGGTTTTAGCACTGGAGACACAACAGCCTCATATAGACTCTCACCAGATACCACAGTTCATAAGGTCAATAAAGTCCTAATTTTCCACATGTGCTGTGTGTGTTTGTTTATGTGTATGTGTGTGTGTGTGAGAGAGAGAGAGAGAAAGAGAGAGAGAGAGAGACTGAGAGACAGTGAGAGAAAGAGAGAATATATGTATCCCAGTGGTTCTGCTTTTCTTCTGGTCAAACTCTTACAGACACAGTATAGAAAAGGGAGCATTACAAAATATTTGTTGTTTAAAAGGGTACCATTGGCTTTCAGGATTAAGTCCCACTGTTTTAGGGCACTCTTTGGCTATACCATATGGTCCTAATAGAGCTGTCAATCATAATGATTCTCATTATATCCAATTCTTCAGCCACAGTGATTGTTCATGGGGCTAACAAACTAGCTGTGCCAACCTTGCGTGAAATTGCCTCTATGGACATTAACAAAGAGGTTTTTCTTCCCTTATTTTCATAAACTGTAAGGATATCAGTGTAGGTTAGCCAGAGCCATCTTTCTAGCCATTTCCAGTCAGTCTCTTTTGTTTTTTTTTCAGCAGAAATACATGAGATTGACAGAAAAGAGGAGAAACTAGCAGAAGAGAGAGTTGAAGAGAGTGTGAGTGAGGGCCTTGGTGCTTGGCACTTCACCTGGACTACTAAATCCAGCTGTGCTGGTGTTCTTCCAGTTCCATATGCCAGTCACCTCCTTTTCTTCTAAAGCTCATTTGAGCTGGCCTTCAGTCAATTGCAACAAGAGATTTTTTTTTCTTTTCTTTCTTTCTTTTTTTTTTTTTTTTTTTTTTTTTTGTAGAGACAGGGTTCCAGTCTGTCACCCATGCTGGATGGAGTGCAGTGGAGCAATCAAAGCTCACTGTAACCTCAAGTTCCTGGGCTCAAGTGATCCTCCCAACTCAGCCTTCCAAGTTGCTGGGACTGCAGCTGTGTACCACCACACCTGGCTAATAAAGTTTTATTGGAACATAGCCATGCTCATTTATTTATGTATCATCTATGGCTGCTTTTGCACTACAATGGCAGAGTAGAGCAGTTGTCACAGAGTTCATGTGGCCTGCAAAGCCTAAAATATTTACAGTTTCACTCTACAGAAAAGTTTGCAGAATTCTAATCTAAGCCATTCCTGAAATCAATGTGTTTGCCCATTTAAACATGATACTAGTAGCAATGCATTTCTCAGTGTTGGAAATAAGTGCTTGGTGCTGCAAAGAAAAACCAGCACTTAGAAAATTTCTCAGCAAGGCAAATTTATTCTGCAGGAAGGTGCTGCCTGCATCTACCATGATCGCAAGAGCACACAGAGCAAAGGAGAGGAGGGTTTTTATCCCTAACACAGCTCTTGTTCTGTGTCCTCTCCATTGACTGGAGTCAGACCGCACAATCTAAACTAACCCAACTGGCTAAGATTTTAAACTTCTCTAAATAAGGTAAAAGACTTAAACTTTTCCAAATAAGGTAAATGTGCAATTTGCAAAGAGAAGAGGCAGGGAGAATGGGAAGGCCATGTTTAGACATGTTTGGGCACATCAAAGGTGGGAAGGGTTGTTTAGAGAACAAGAACTTATCATTTCTAGCACTGTGAAAAGACACTAGCCACTAGAGAAAGCCAGGAAGTTTGAAGAGGAACTGATTGTTTCTGACATTAGTATGCCAGACAATACATACCCCTACAGTACACAGCCTAGTCCAGACTATGGACATGCCCACACATTTCTTAATGTTGGCTTCTTAAGCTGTCCTAAAATCTTTTTTTTGTTTGTTTGTTTTTGAGATGGAGTCTCGCTCTGTCACCCAGGTTGGAGTGCAGTGACGTGGTCTTGGCTCACTGCAGCCTCTGCCTCCCAGGTTCAAATGATTCTCCTGCTTCAGCTTCCTGAGTAGCTGGGATTACAGGCGTCTGCCACCATGCCTGGCTAATTTTTGTATTTTTAGTAGAGACGGGGTTTCACCATGTGGTCAGGCTGATCTTGAACTCCTGACCTCAGGTGATGCACCCGCCTTGGCCTCCCAAAGTGCTGGGATTACAGGCGTGAGCCACTGTGCCCAGTCAAGCTGTCCTAAAATCTTAAGACCTACACAGCATCATCAAGCAAATAAATTTAAAACAGCCTGGTTACTGGTATTCTCTCTTCTGAATTCAGAAATTCTATTTTACCTATTTTTAAATATAAATGCAAAACTAGAGTATAATCACATATTCCTTTAAATGTCAAATTCCCTCAAAATAGAAGCACTAGTCAAAACAGCACAAGGAAGAGATAAATAAAAACTTTAATACATATATGGAGGAGCCTTCAATACATATGGTGACATGTCTTATTCACTATCAAAGACAGTTGCAGTGGAAAATTGTATTTAATTTTCTATTCACTACATTAAAAATTGCACAGTCTGAGAGATTCTGGCCAAATAATTTTTACTAATATAATTTTTCCAGAAATGGGAAAAAGAGTGTTTTTACTTTAAAGCTCTAAGATTTTTTTTTAATTCAATAAGCTATTTAGGCTTCCATGTAGAAAACTTATGTATTTAATTTTGGGTACTTAGGCAAAAGCCATCACTCTTCTTTTTCAGAGAGAGGAAACACATCATCTAGACTAGGCTTCTTAATGATTCCTTTTTATTGCCCTCCATCGAAAGTCACAGCCAGACACACAAATATGTAAGAGGCAGGTGAATAATTGCCTATGTTTTTCAGAGCATAAACTAAACCAGTTCTGAAATTTGGGCATATTCCCTTAAATAGAAAGCTGACCACCCTGGGAGTAATAAACTAGATGATAGGACTTTCTTCTCTCCTCCTCCTCCTTCTAATTTTCTTTAATGTGAACAGATGAAGAGCTGTTGGCATTCAAGTTCCACGGAGCTGTGAGGGTGACAAAACAGAAAACCATTATGAGACAGAAGGCAGAAAATACGAGAAAAGGGAGAGAAATTCTTCTAGTCTAATCGATGACCAGATTTGTTGATTGTTAGTTGATTTTAAAAAGCAGTTTCTGTTCAGAAACAAGGCTTGTTCCATATTGGAAAGGCTGTGTTGTCAGTGGTAGTAGCTATGTGTGTGATTGGTGGTAAGGGTGAGAGGTGAGGACTTATATAATGAGAGGCGTACATCTGCATGTTACCAGTTTCTATTAGTCTCTATTTTAATTGGGCCATGTACTATATGCTAATGTTTTTACTCAATTGCCTTGGTGGGTGTTGGAGTGGTTTCCAGGTGGAGGTTTCTCCTAAAGGACATGAAAAGCCAGTGAACAGAAGAATTTGTCTTAATATACCCAGAAGTTTTCTGCAAAATCAAATTTCTGGAGCTGATTCTTAAACAGTGGTCAAATCTACCACCCAATCAGCAAGTAAACATGCTCTCTGCCATCAACTAGGATTCAAAGAAGAAACAAAAAATTTAGGCTGTTCATTATAGTACTGTTTGATTCATCCAAAAACTATTTTAAATTGGTCGTGTCACTGGAACTCAAGAATGCAACTAACGGAGTCAAGTAAATTATTGGACCATTGGAAAGAAGCGCTAAACCATGCCCATTCCTTGATTCCCACTATAGCACAGTGCAAGACACGTTTTATCCCACAGTATGCGAGTTGAGATTTAATTGTCTTTTTCTTGTGTTCATAAAAGATCAAAGAGCCAACACTACTGTGGTAATGTGGCAAAAAAGTACCTCCTGACAGCATGAAGTGGCAACTGACAGTGAATGTAAACTTGGATTCTATTGATAATAGTAGCTAAATTTTTGGAGAACTCACAACCTGTCAGGAACCACATTAGGCAGTTTGCTTGGATGATGTAATGTCAGATTAGTGGAAAAACAAAACAGAGCAATGTTTTGTTTATAAGAAAAAAATCTAAAAGTAATGTTTTAAAGAGAGAAAAGGCAGGTTCAGGGTGAAGGAGGGGAATTTTGCTTTTGAGCTGTGTGTGCTGCATTCAAGACAACCATCTAGGCAGAAATGAGTTGTATGAGTCTTGAGCTCTGAGAGAGATCTGGGTGAGAGATGTGTATTTATTTGTGCTTACAGGAGGAGGAGAGGAAGATCAGAATACAGAGGAACGTGTACGTTTAAGGAGTAGGCAAAGACACGGATCCAAACTAGGAGACTGTGGCATCATACAGGCTGTTACCAGGTAGCATTTTAAGAAGGACATGAATAGAGACAATTAAAAAAACACAGTTTATAGAGGAGATATGATAGTCACAAACATACACATCAAATAACTTTGCAGCCGAATAGGTAAAAAGAGCTTGTAGAAATGCAAAAACCTAACAAAATTATAGTTGTAATTTTTAAAACATCCCTTTCAGAAGTAGAAAGATTCACTACACAAAAAGATAAGTAAGGACATAGAGGAATTGAATAATATAACAATAAAGTAGATTAATAAAATCATGTGTAATTTCTATCCTACTGACATAGTGTGAATTTTTGTAGGAATATAAATAGTACAAATATTGATGATATATGTATTTGACTACAAAGAAAACCCTTAAAAACATTAAAATATAGAACACTCACAGGCCACAACAAAATTAGAAATAAGTAATAAAATGTTGACTGAAAACATTTTGGAAGTTAAGAAACACTCTCTTAACTCCAGCATCAAAGAGACATTTAAAACTGAAATTATACGCTATCTAGAAAGTATGGAAAGGGGAATGATTCACACTGAATATTTTGTATTAAAACCATTTAAACAATAGTCAGAGAAAAATGTATAGCCTCGAATTCCTTCATGTTTAAAGAAAATAAAAAATCAAATAATTTAGACCCATTGTTATGGACTGAATTAAGTCTCCCCCAAAATTCACATGTTGAAATCCTACCCCTCAGAACCTCAGAGAGTGACTGTGTTTGGAAATAGGGCCTTGAAAGAGGTAATTAAGGCAAAATGAGCTCCCACGGTGGGTCTAATCCAATATGACTAGTGTTCTTATAAGAAGAGGAGATTAGGACGCACACAACACACTTACCGAGGGATGACGCCATGTGAGGACACAGCATAGAGGCAACCATCTGGAAGTCAAGGAGAGTCCTCAGAAGAAACCAAACGTGCTGACACTTTGATCTTGGACTCTAGCATCTGTAACTCTGAGAAAATAAAATTCTATTGTTTAAGCCGTCTCTCATTGCAGCTCCAGCAAATGAATATGCCCATCTTAAGAATTAGTAAAAGAGGCCAGGCACAGTGGCTCATACCTGTGATACCAGCACTTTGGGAGGCCGAGGCAGGTGGATCACTTGAGGTCAGGAGTTCGAGATCAGCCTGGCCAACATGGCAAAAAACCCCATTTGTACTAAAAATTAAAAAAAAAAAAATATATATATATATATATATACACACACACACACACACACACACACACACACACACACACACACACATACACACACATATATATATATTAGCTGGTCATAGTGGCGAGGCATCTGTAGTCCTGGTTACTCAGGAGGCTGAGGCAGTAGAATCCCTTGAACCTGGGAGGCAGAGGCTGCAGTGAGCAGAGATCAAGCCACTGCACTCCAGCCTGGATGACACAGTGAGACTCCACCTAAAAAAAAAAAAAAAAGAGGAAGAATCAGTAACAGAAAAATAAAATAAACCAAAGAAAGTAAGTAGTAGGAATTAGCAAAGACAAAAGATAAAATTAATAGAATAGAAAACACCAAAATAGTAGGGAAAAGCCAAATACTGATGCTATGAAAACAGCAATAAAATAAATAAACTGCGATTTGCCTGAATAGAGAAAAGAGATAGAAAACATGAAAGATTAAGAATGGGAAGTACAGAGCTACAAATAAATGCAAAACAAAAGAGATGAAAATAATTATAAGAATACACCATGTAAAAGTCTCTGACAGCAATTTGATAACCTAGAAGAAATGACTTACTAACAAAATGAGCAAAATTAACCCAAGAAGAAATTTAAAAACTTTAAAAGAGTAATTAATATATAAAATATTACAAAGGTAATTGAAGATGTGGCACTAAAAAAATCTGATTATTTAATAGCTGAAGCTTTTTTATTGAAAAAAAAGTATTCAGTAGGTCATTCAAAGAGAGTTTGCAGGCCTTGAAGCCAGGAACTCTAAAGGCTATGACAAGAGATTGAAGTTCTCCATAGGATGCCATAGTCATTCAATAGTGCTATGTTTTCCTGAAGGGATATAAGACTTAGCCACTCATAATCATACTAGGCCGTGATTGGTGATGTGGGAAAGTAAATACATGTCTCAAAGTTTTAAAAAATTTAAAAATTAAAAGTGTTGATCTTACAGCTGAATGCAATCTAACAGTTAGCAGAGATAATTCTAATATCGTTTACATTATTTCAGATTATAATAAAAGATGGAAAGCACCCCAATTTGTTTTATGATGTTTATATAAGTGTAATACTAAAATTTGACAAAGACAGTCAAGAAGAAGGGATCACCATGGGAGAGGGAGCATTAATCTAATTTATAGTATTAATGTAAAAATTCTAAATGAAATATAAACAAATTGAACCCAGCAATATATTAAAAGAATAATATTGCATGGCCATCCAACAATGCAAGGGTTCAATATTAAAAACATATATATATAATTTATTATATTATGTAAGAAAAATAATATCAAATACTAAAGCACCTTTAATAAAATTTGATAGTGATTTCTAATTTCAAAAACCTCTACATAGAACAGATCAAAACTATGTGAACACAATTATAATTATTGGCTAAAAATTAAATGCAAATGACTTTCTAGATGATAAAACACTAAAGGACAGTCCTATTAAAACCAGAAAAAAGCCAATTCAATGTTGTTTTGTAGGTTTAAGAAAAAGTATTAGGAGAAGAAAATAAAATGGAAGTAACCAATATAGATACCAGAAAATAAAAAAGCTAAATGTATTTGTTCTTGCTGATCATATAGTTGAATACCTAAGAAACATAAGTTTAAAAACTACTGAATAGGGGACTTGGCGAGGTGTCCAGTTATAACGTACACATAACTTATTATTATAGCAATAAAAAGCAACAGAATGATGCAAAAATTTCATTTAGAATAATGAAATAACTTAGAATATTAAGGCATTTATTTAAGAACATAGCTATAAAACCTATATGACATGTGAAAATTGAAACCTTTTGCTCTTTGAAAGATAATTTCCAACAACAATGTAAGCAGATTACAACACATAAGACAAACCACAGACTACAAGAAAATATTTGCAATGCACATATCTGACAAAGGTCTTGCATCTCAGCTATATAAATATCATTCGTAACTCAACAATAAGAAAACAAACAGCCCAATAAAAAAAGGGGGCCAAATATTTGAATAGAAAAAAATCACAAAAGAAGATATACAAATGGGTCGGGTGCAGTGGCTTTCCCAGCACTTTGGGAGGCCAAGATGGGTGGATCACTTGAGATCAGGTGTTCAAGACCAGCCTGGCCAACATGGTGAAACCCAGCCTCTACTAAAAATACAAAAATTAGCTGGATGTGATGTGATGGCACATGCCTGTAATCCCAGCTACTCGGGAGGCTGAGGCAGGGGAATGGCATGAACCCAGGAGGCAGAGCTTGCAGTGAGCCGAGATCGTGCCACTGCACTCCAGCCTGGGTGACAGAGTGAGACTCCATCTCAAAAAAAAAAAAAAAAAAATACACGAATAAATGCTCAAAGTAATTAGCTACCTGGGAAATGTAATTTAAAATCACAGTGAGATGGAACTATATATCCACTAGAATTTACTACAATTGAGAAGACCGAGAATGCCAAGGATATACAACAATTGGAAATCTCGTACAGTGACAGTGAAAACGTAAAATAGTACAAGTTTGGAAAACTTTTGACAGTTTTTTAAAAATTTAAAGAAGCCCCTGCTATATGATTAAACAATTCTAATTCTAAATATTAACTGATAAAAAAAGAAATATATGTCTACTGAAAGAATTGTACACTAATGCTTATGACAGTTTTATTATGAATAGCAAAAACTGGAAACAGCTCAAATGTCCATGACTAGGTGAAGAGATAAACAAAATGTGGTAAATCCATGTAACTGACTTCTACTCATCAATGAAAAGAAACTACTGATACATTTTAAAAACCTGATAAATCTCAAAATAATTATGCTGAGGAAGCCAAGTACGGAAGTGATTTTATATATTATTCCATTTTTATGAAATTATAGAAAATAATTTATAGGGACAGAGAGCAAATTTGTCCCAAATCTATAAGGAGGGGGTTTGGGGGAGAAGAAAAAAATGAATTACCCAGTGACATGAAGAAACCTTTGAGGGGGATGAAAATGTGAAATATGAGAATTTCAGGAATAAACAGACGCTTCTAAAAACTCATAGAAAAAAGCAGAAGGGCTATAAAGGATCAAGAATTGGAAGGACATCAGAACACTCAATCATAATGATTCAAATCAAAATGATATCAAATCTAGAATTTTGTAACAAATTACAGTAATGATCAATTATGAGGAGTTACAAGAAGCGGTTTTTGTTTTTTGTTTGTTTATTTTTTGGGGCAGAGTCTCACTCTGTTGCCCAGGCTGGAGTGCAGTGGCGCGATCTCAGGCCACTGCAACCTCTGCCTCCTGGGTTCAAGAGATTCTCCTGCTTTAGCCTCCCAAGTAGCTGGAATTACAGGCACCTGCCACCACACCCGGCTAATTTTTGCCCTCCCAAAGTGCTGGGATTTCAGGCACGAGCCACCAAACCTGGCCAAGAAGCATATTTTTATTTCACCATTCATGCCTACTTCCTCAGAAAGCTACTGGAAAATGTATTCCTTCGAAATGAATTTAAGCCAAATGAGAGTAAGACATGAGATACAGATAAGAAGAGCTAAAAACAGGTTAAAAAGCAACAGAATTCCTGGGAAGATCATGAAGCAGACTCACAAAACGACAGTAGTGTGGCAGATCATAGAGAAAGAAGGGATGTAAGAGGATGTTTTCCAGAGGAAAAAATGAATTTATAGATTATTCTGTATACCTGGTGACATTGAGAAGAGATTTACAGCTCTACCAGAGAGTTTGAAAAAGAATTAGTGTTAAGTACCTGGGGAAGAAATACAAGCAAAGAAAAAATGAAGCAATTATTAAGTCTAGGAAAAGTTTTATAAAAAGGAAGTAAAACAAACAGTTTCACAAAAATAGGCAGTAAAGTCCTAGTACACTAAGGAAGTATGAATAATATTTGCATAGTCAAAATAATGTAACCAAAATAATAAAAGTTGAGATATACCTACATTGGTGGAAGAGAGAGGAAGTGTGTGTTTGGGGTGCAGGTAGTTATAGAAGAGCTAAATATTCCTCTGCTCTACTAGGAAGTCATTGAAATTGACTGATGGTGTCCACAACTGAAATTTTAAAACTAGTTGTATTAGTACGTACTTTAGAGATATGGATGTAAATGACAGAAGAAAGAGCCAAAACAACACAGAGCAGTTGCCACCGAGGAACAGGTACCACGAAGGTGGGGAAGGGTGGGGTAATTTCTGTTTTTCTCTGTAAGTGTTTATAGTATAATTTGACTGTATTTTGATTATGAGAGTGACAGGATGTTACTGATATTTTTTGAAGTCTTCGCTGCCAGTTGTGTGAAAAGGGAAAGAACAGAAATAGGGAGAATCTTTAGAAGGTGTAATGGTGCAGGCAGAAGATGACAATGCTTGGTCTAGGTTGGAGCACCAGAGATGGTCAGAAGTGGTGGAATTAGAGATATATTTGTTGATGATAAAATTGACAGAACTTGCTAATCTACTGAATATGGAGAGTGAGGGAAAAGGGAGTCGTGAACGATTCCTAGGTTTTTGACTCAAGCAGGTATATGCTTGAATGGTATAGTCATTTATTAAAATGGAGAAAGCCTGAGAACTAAATGTGACAGAGGAATCCATACTTCTGTTTTGGACATGTTGAGTTTGAGAAAGTGATTAAAGGCAAGGACTCTGGAAGAAATGACTTGAGTTTGAATCCCAGATTCACCACCTACTAGCTGTGTGACCCTGAGTAAGTCATTTAACCTCTCTGTGTGTCATTTTCCTCATGCGTGAACTATAATAGAAATAATAATTTATTTGCTTCATAAAGTTGTTGTAAGAATCAAACTGTTAATTAATTGGCAGGGATCATTGTGTGATTCACGGATTTATTCCAAGTGCCTAGAACAATGCCCGGAAAAGAGTGGGTGCTTAAAAAATACTGCTGAATGAATGAATGGATGTCTATTACACATTTGAGAGGAGAGGTTGAATAGATATGTAGACGTACAACTCTGGAAATTAGAGCCAGACATAAGTTGGGAGTCATCGGTAAATAGGTATTAAGAAATACCTATTTAGGCCGGGCGCGGTGGCTCAAGCCTGTAATCCCAGCACTTTGGGAGGCTGAGACGGGTGGATCACGAGGTCAGGAGATAGAGACCATCCTGGCTAACACGATGAAACCCCGTCTCTACTAAAAAATACAAAAAAACTAGCCGGGCGAGGTGGCGGGCGCCTGTAGTTCCAGCTACTCGGGAGGCTGAGGCAGGAGAATGGCGTAAACCCAAGAGGCGGAGCTTGCAGTGAGCTGAGATCTGGCCACTGCACCCCAGCCTGGGTGACAGAGCCAGACTCCGTCTTAAAAAAAAAAAAACAAAAAAAAAACCAAAACCTTTTAAATACATATTAAATACGTAGTTAAGAAAGCAGCTATAATATAAGGAAAGTTCTCCAGATCTTAAAACATACTACAGCTGCAACATTTACGTGTGTTACTAGTATAAGTACTGTCTGACAGATCATTGTTACAGAAAAGATAGTTCAGAAACAAATGCATTAAAAGCGTATCAGGCTGGCGTGGTGGCTCATGCCTGTAATCCCAGCACTTTGGGAGGCCAAAGTGGGTGGGTCATTTGAGGTCAGGAGTTTGAAACTAGCCTGGCTAACATGGTGAAACCGAGTCTCTACTAAAAATACAAAAATTAGCTGAGCATGGTGGTGGGCGTCTGTCATCCCAGCTACTCAGGAGGCTGAGGCAGGAGAATCGCTTGAGCCCGGGAGGCCAAGGTTGTGGTGAGCAGGGACCGCACCATTGCACTCCAGCCTGGGCAACAGGGTGAAATTCCAACTCAAAAAAAAACCAAAAGAAAGAAAGAAAAAGCATATCAGTTGGAATAGATTATTCAAATAAACAATGGAGGTGGGGAAAATGAGAATATGCGGGGGATGGAGGGTGGTGGTGAAATCCAGTCAGATGTTTACATTAAATTACAGCCAAAAAATTCAACATAGGCTAAGGAATTGAAAGTAAAATACGAAAACAAAACCCCAAAACTGTTGAAGGAATTATGGGCAAATATTTACACCAATCTTGAGATGGGGAATGTTAATGCCATGGAAGAAATCACAAAGAAAAAAATAGATATTATTTTTAATAGATGACATAAATATTTAAAACTTCTGAACATTAAAAAGTCATAAATGAAAATTTTAAAATGACAAACTGGAAAATATATTTGAAATATGACAGATAAATGATTAATATTACATCATTATAATTTATTAAGAAAAGTAGGTTGCAGCCAGCACATCAAGGTTACTGACTTTTTATGATGTTTGGTGGCTGTGAGATTATAGAAGCATACGAATATGATCTTTATTAAGACGAGTTATCTAGTGAAATGAGTGTTGATAGTGAGGTGGAATTTCAACTCTATAGCTGAATTTATTATGCCCAAGATCTTGGTGATGTCATCAGGGAAGAAGAACATGAAGAAAAGAACTCTGGGAATTTGGAATCTTCGAGTAGTAAACTAAATCAGAAGAGGCTAATTGTCCTTTCAGATAGTGAGGTCATCCAGGTTTCAGATGGCTCAGAGGTCATCACTGTCTGATGAAGATAGTATTTATAGATGTAAAGGAAAGAATGTTAGAGTTCAAGCACAAGAAAATACCCATGGTCCTTCTGCTTCTCTTCAATCTAATGAGCTGGTTGATAAGAAATGCAAGAGTGATACTGAAGAGAGATCAGGTATAATCTGAGAGCTCATGATTATAGAGGTCAGTTCAAGTGAAGAGGAAGAAAGCACCATTTCAGAAGGCGATAATGTGGAAAGCTGGATGCTACTGGGATGTGAAGTAGATGATAGAGATGATGAAATCTTTCTCAACCTTGCGGGATGTGAAAACTCTGTTACTGAAGGAGAAGATGGTATAAACTGGTTCATCAGTGACAAAGACATTGAGGCCGAGATAGCTAATAACAAATCACCTGGAAGACGCACCCAGAGATATTATTCAGCCAACAAAAACATTATCTGTAGAAATTGTGACAAATGTGGCCATTTAACCAAAAACTGCCCCTTACCAGGAAAAGTTCGTCGCTGCTTCCTGTGCTCCAGGAGAGGACATCTCCTGTATTCCTGGCCAGCCCCCCTTTGCGAATACTGTCCTGTGCCTAAGATGTTGGACCACTCATGTCTTTTCAGACATTCCTGGGATAAACAGTGTGACTGATGTCATATGCTAGGTCACTATACAGATACTTGCACAGAAATCTGGAGGCAGTATCACCTAACGACCAAACCTGGACCATCCAAAAAGCCAAAGACCCCTTCAAGACCATCAGCCTTAGCATATTACTGTCACTGCATGCAAAAGGCAATTCTGGACACAAGTGTCCAGAAAGAGAAGTGTATGACCCGTCTCCAATATCTCCATTCATCTGCTACTGCGATGACAAATATGAAATTCAGGAGAGAGAAAAGAGACTAAAACAAAAAATAAAAGTACTGAAGAAAAATGGAGATATCCCAGAGCCATCCAAGCTACCTTAGATAAAAATAGCAAATGAGAACCCCCATCATTATATAAGGAAGGGCCGTGCCGCGTGGAAAAGTAACAGGTGGCCTCAATAAAATAAGGAAACACAAAAAGAAATGAAGAACAAGAACAGAAACTGGGAGAAGCACAGGAAGGCTGACAGACATGTGAAGTGGATGAGGATTTTCCTAGGGGCCCCAAAACCTACTCTTCTCCTGGCAGTTTTAAAACCCAGAAGCCTTCCAAGCCCTTTCACCATTCATCACATTACTTCACATCAAGAGAAGACAAGTCTCCCAAGGAGGTTAAGAGGGGCAAGAGAAGAAAAAGGAGAGGTGCTTGGAAGATGATGACAATGATAACTTATTTCTTATTAAGCAGAGGGAAAAAAAGGTCTTAAGCTGTCAGGCAGCCTCTGATGTGGCTTTCCTTTGTTCTTTTGGCCTTTGTGTCTATAACCTTCTGGCATTGTGATTATTATCTGTGACTAAATAAAGTGAGTTTTGTTTTTGTTTTTGTTTTTGTTTTTTAATTTCAGCCATTCCTAGATTTACTGAACATCCGTGGAAATCTCAACTCTCTAAGTCCAACAGGTTACTAGGTAAGAAAGTAGAAAGATAAACCTGGACTTCTCCTGTTCCAGGATGTCATCTTTACTCAGAATCCTAGGGCTAGGAAGAAGAATTCATCTTTTCAAGAAAGCTTTTAAAAAATACTTTGGGGAAAAAAAAAAAACTTATCAAAGATAATTCATCCTCAGCCTGAGTATGAAATTAAATCCTTGTAGGAAGAGAAATTAACACTAAGAAAAAGTCATCAGTATTTTTCAACTTTCTTTTTTACACTGGAAAGGACAATAACAATAAATGTATATCCAGCTTTTCTTGCTGCTGAAGCTGTTTTCAGAATCTTCCTTTGGACAAAACATCACAAGCTGACTATAAAAACAAAAATGTCATCATTGAAGCCCTGAAGAGGCAGGGAATTGGACCTCAGCAAAATAGAGGTGAACAGTCCATCCAGTATAAATGTCAGAAAGCAGATTTCCTAAAACAAGTGAAAGAGACATAAAAAATTTTCACATAATCACAATGAAATAATTTTTTACCACTTCTACAGCGATGTTTCAAGTGGACAGTCACTCAGATCTATAGAGATGAATATTACTAAAAAAATTGTTTTGTTCTCTTATATTTTTTTAAACTACCTCAAAGTTATACAGAATTTTCTGGTACTTGTAGATCTTTTGTACTTCTCATACCCTAATGTCAGAATAAGAAAAATAAAATATCTGAAATAGAAATAAAAGTATAAGCATACTGATAGAAGAATTGACAGAATAAATAAATAGAAAATTCACAGAAGAAAAATACAAATAAATAACAAACATATGAATAACTTTAATCTCTGGCAATTAATCAAAACCATATAACTGGGCAGAAAACATTTTTTGTATCAAATTAGCAAAAACTACAAAAATTATAATATTCAGTGTTACCAAAGACGTAGAGAAATTAGTACTCATAACACATTTCAGATGGGAAAACTCTTTAGTAGGAGTCTTGAAAATAAATATCAAAAGCTTAAACTTTTTTTAGCATCTTTCATTCCAACGTTTCATGTTTATGAAATTGTTTCAAGAAAATTAAAATATGCCATTAAAAGTAATGGTGCGAATCTGGTATTTTTTAATATGAAAAGATGTCCAAAATAGATTACTAAGAGCAAAAAGGGTACAAACATAGTGTACTGTGGTCCTGTTTTGTTCCAATATGCTGTCTGAAAGAAAGATCAAAATGAATACATTGAAACCCTAGAAATGATTATCTTTTGGTGGAAAAATTGGGGGTGACTTTATTTCAAATTTATACTTTACATATGCCAAACTTTCTGTAGTGGATACATTTCATAATTATAAAACATTTCAATTAAAACTTCAATATAGTACTATGTAGGATATTTCTATTAGAAAAATTTACTAAGATAGTTTGAGATTCAAAATAATGGTTGATGAAATGTAATATTATAATTGAAATTCATTCATGATAAAAAAAAATGGATCCATGCAAAGATCATCAAAGAATATGAAAGCCATGAGGTGAAAAATTGATGGGGAACTTTATAATGGTTGTATCAGTGTGGCAACACTTGGGCTCCTGGATTAAGTTTTAGCACCACTAAAGGTGGGACAATCAGACATTATGTGTCTTGTATTGTGATACAATAGGATGTACCTGGCACTACCCATATATATTCTTGAAGAAAGAAAGACAGGAAGGAAGGAGGGAAGGAAAGAAACAGGGAAGGAAGGAAAAGAAGGAAAGGAAAGGAAAGGAAAGGAAGGAAGGAAGGAAGGAAGGAAGGAAGGAAGGAAGGAAGGAAGGAGGGAAACCTAAATCTAATCAAGTTTATATACCTAACAGTTAACAAATAATATAGGGGGATAGAAAAATAAGCTGAACAATGTCACCAGGGAGCTAATAGACAAATCAGAATGTGAGAAAATCAGTAAGATTAGGCCGGGCATGGTGGCTCACGCCTGTAATCCCAACACTTGACCTCGTTAAGAGATAACGAGGTCAAGAGATGGTTGCTACCATCTCTTAATGGTGAAACCCCGTCTCTACTACAAATACAAAAATTAGCTGTGTGTGATGGTGCATGCCGGTGGTCTCAGCTACTCAGGAGGCTGAGGCAGGAAAACTGCTTGAACCTGGGAGATAGAGGTTGCTGTGAGCCGAGATCACACCACCGCACTCCAGCCTGGGTGACACAGCGAGACTCTGTCTCAAAAAAAAAAAAAAAAAAAAGACCTAGTCCTTTTAAAAACTAAATGGTGCAAAAAAATGGAAGGAGAAATGTATTATAGATTAAAAGAAATTTAAGAAATATAACAAGCAAGTATGATGTTTGGTCCTATTTTGGATCCTGATTTGAACAAACTATAAAAATTCATATTTTAGGTCAGTCAGAGGAACTTGATTCTGGGTCATGTTACATGATACTAAAAATTTTTTTGTTTATTCTGTTAGTTGTAGTAATGGCATGTTACAGTTAAAGTATCCTTCTCTCTCTACTAAGATATTTGTGATTGAAATTATACAATGTCTGGAATTTGATTTTGATACTCCAAAATTTAAAAGGGAAAAAAGATGTCTGTACTTGGTGGGGTAAGCTATATCAATGAAATAAAATTGACAAAATTGTAATGACTCTTGAAGCTTAGTAATGGGTACATTAGGGTTCACTAAACTATCTTCTCCACTTTTGTGTATATTTGAAAATTTCCCTAATTAAAATGTAAAAGTAAACTTAAAATTATTAGCACAGATTTTCAGTTGAAGAAAATAAATGTACCTGCACATAGTTTTGGTACAAGTGGGCATTGTCCAAGTTTGCTGATATGAACATTTATTATTTTTTAGAAATTGAGATCTTGTATCTCTGACTGGGAGAGTTATCTGGAGATACTTAGCTTAACTTATAGACAGACATAGATTTTTGAGATGATAAAAAACTTTATAGAATAAAAACAGATTGTGAAAAGATGTTGTGGGAAGAGGTATATCTGAAAATCCAAAGAAGAATATATAACAGCCTCTTAAGGCAACACACATTCTCAGTGAGGTATTTCGTAGGAATAACAGAGACATTCAGATTCCCTAAGAAGAAATAAGTGTTGCCCAAGGTCCTACATGTCCCAAGAGCATCTTGCTGGGAAAGAATGAATCAGGAGGTTTTTTGTTTTGTTTTGTTTTGTTTTGTTTTGTTTTGTTTTGTTTTGTTTGAGATGGAGTCTCGCTCTGTCGCCCAGGCGGGAGTGCAGTGGCCAGATCTCAGCTCACTGCAAGCTCCGCCTCCCGGGTTCACGCCATTCTCCTGCCTCAGTCTCCCGAGTAGCTGGGACCACAGGCGCCCGCCACCACCCCCGGCTAATTGTTTGTATTTTTAGTAGAGACGGGGTTTCAGCGTGTTAGCCAGGATGATCTCAATCTCCTGACCTCGTGATCCGCCCGCCCTGGCCTCCCAAAGTGCTGGGATTACAGGCGTGAGCCACCTCACCCGTTGGAATCAGGAGCATTTTTAAGACTGCAGTCCTCTTCCAGGATACTGCATGTCTAAATCCAACAAGAAGATGTTCTTCGAGATCTCTGAATTGGGAGGCTGTAAGCTAACCTCGTGTCTTCTATTACACAACTAGCTCAGTACACTTGCTCTGCACCTTTGCTGCCCACTAGAATGTAAGTGTCATGAGGATAGGGCCCAGGCTTGCCGGGGTCACCCTCAGGACACCACCCCCTGCTACAATGCCTGGCACATAGTGAGTGCTCAATGAATACTATTTGACTAATGGATGTAGTACCTTTTTGTTACAAAATGATTTCCCAATCCCCTCTACCCTAGTCTTAGTATAAAGATTTGTTTTTTATTGAGAAATGGCAAATAAGGCTTTGGACCCCCTGAAGATTAAATACTAAAATCCCCATAACAATTTTTTTGTTGGTGTTCTTATGGGACTGCGTGAATTCGAAGGACGTTTATAATGCCTCATAATGCTTTAGGAAGTGAGCCAAGAACTCCACCATCACTAGGAGTTTCAAAACCTTGAGAACTCTTCTCCCGGTGTGTTTAAGAGTATGCAGGCTCATTCTGTGCAAGGAATGTACTGGCTTATGTTGACATCTTTGTCTTTCCCTACCTCCCCACTAAGTACTACGGCAGTTTCTTTTCAGGGTCATACACGATTCCTGCAGCCTTTTTGGTGTGTGGAAGATAGCCCTACATGCTTCCCCCAGCTCACACGGCTCTAATAAGAGACAATCCCCGCAACACAGTACAGTATCCCAGCAGGATAAAAGCTAGTTTCTAAAAGGTAATATTTCTCTCTTGAGAAAGTATAGTTTGTAACTCTGGCACTATCAAATTTCCAGGTCATCTTTTCTTGCTGGGAAAAAGAATCCTTATGAAGAGAAGTTGCTCCCTGGAGGGAGAAGAAGGCAACAATTGCCCCCTGAACCGACCCAGTGTCCTGGAAGGATGGTTACAATGGACCCCAGGGAGGCCGCCAAGCTGTTGGGCAAAGGAGGCATGGGTGACCACAGAAGGGGAGATCCCTTAAATGGAATGACTCGCGTGGCCCTTCAGTAAAGTTCTCACAAACCGACCAGTGCGGTCACCAACCATGCTCTGATCATTTTCAAGTTGTTGAAGTTACTCAGCGGATTAATAGGATATTGCACTGGCTTCCTCAAATGCACATACACAGAATCACTTAATGCCATTTTCAAGGACAAAAACAAACAAACAAACAAACAGAGAGAGAGAGAGAGACCGATCCAAACGCCCTGCAAGTGAATAGAGAATAAAACAGCATAAAACAGACCCGTTCTCCTTGCCACCAAGCAGCGCTGCCCCACCAACCAAACAGCCAGCTCATGTCTCCTGTCTGTCCAACAGGGAGAACATGTGATCTCTCATGGCATCTGCCTTGTGCACTTTCAACTCTCTGCTGTCCCATTTCTTCTTCGTTGGGTCACCTCAGAAATAGAGAAGGGGGCTGTGCTAAGGAAAGGTCCAACTGAAAGTGCACACCCAATTTCCAGCCTCATTCTAGGCCAGAGAACACAACAAGGCAACTTCTTCGTGACCTCTGGAGTTTACCTTAATTTTTCAAAAGTCTAACTAGATCTAGTAAAGGGAGGGAAAAAAAGCACTTGAAGTAGAATTTCCTCCTGGATGCCCGATTCAGGTAGAGGTTTATAACACAATTATTTGGTCATATTTACCTAATGTCTTACCTGCTCTATTATCTGTTTTTTCAGATGTGTGCTGTTTTTGATTTTTAATTGCTCTTATTTACCAAATGTCTTATTCATTATATTATCTGGTTTTTCAGATGTGTCCTCTTTTTTATTTCACTGTAAAGAGAGTCTGGCCTAGCACAACTGGTGACTCGCTTAATAACCCAAGAACTGTCAAGCACCCTGTCCAGGTTGAGCCTAGAGATTCCATAGCTGTGACTGGTGTTTCTTTATATCTTCATCCTTTATATCTTATAAAAAGCAAGCATTGCTTTTTATAAGAACTAAATAGCTTGTCTTCAAAGGGAAAGTTTAAATACTGACAATTTATTTGATAAGAATCAAATATTTTTATGTATCAAATGCCTTCAAATGTTCAAAAAGATTGTTCCTAAGGTATCCCCATCGTTTTCTAAAAACAAACACACAAACCTTCAGAATCTTTTGTAATTTAAAGAAGTTACATTAGTGCTTACATTTCCAAAAATACCCTTGTGGATAAATATAGTCTAATATGTCCATGGGAAAAGTTAGCAAGGGAAAAATATTTCCAAAAAATACAAAGTCAATGATAGACTGAATGAATGAATATAATATACTTGATAGTGTTTTGGATGTTCTATTTTATGTTTTGCCATTGTTTTTTTTTTCACTCAAATACTAGACAGAAAAAATATTCTGGTATTTCTATTCTCTTCTAAGAAAGTCTAGGTTGCTTTACTTGTGGCCAAGCACAAAGTTAGCTAGAATGCTTTAATAATATAGCTCACTGTATAGATTCAGATAAGCTATGGGAAAAATCATGTTTAACAAAAGATCATAATGACATAGAGAAAACACCTATAGCAGAGCACTTGCAGTGATAGCTTTTCTTCTCCTGTTTTTTTAAAAAAAGTTTTATTGTGGCTGGGCATGGTGGCACATGTCTTATAATGCCAGCACTTTGGGAGTCTGAGGTGGGAGGATCACTTGAGCTTAGGAGTTCGAGACTAGCCTGGGCAACACAGTGAGACCCATCTCTACAAAATATTTTTTAAAATTAGCCGGGCATGGTGACATGTGCCTGTGGTCCCAGCTACTCAGGAGACTGAAGCAGAAGGATCTCTTGAGCCAGGGAGGCTGAAATTTCAATAAGCCACGATTGAGCCACTACACTCTAGTCGCAACAGAGCAACGGAGCAAGACTCCATCTCAAAAAATAAACATGAAAAAGTATTATCATCTTTTTATTTGACAAATTAATGATTGTATCTATTGATGGACTAAATGTGATGTTTTGATACATGAATTCATTGTAGAAGGATGTATATTGAAATCAGGCTAATTAACACATCTATCACCTCAAATATTTATCATTTCTTTGTGGTAAGGACATTTAAAATTTTCTTTTAGCTATTTTGAAATACACAATACATTATTATTAACTATACTCTTTACGCTCTTCAGTAGAACACAATAATTTAGTCCTCCTATCTAACTGAAACTTTGTACTATTTTCCTCTTTTTACAACTACATTAACCCATCATGAGGAGGTTACCCTCAGGACCTCATCTTATTCTGATTACCTCCCAAAGGCTTGACTTCCAAATACCATCACCCTGGGGGCTAGGGTTTCAACATATGAATTGGAGGGGGCTGGACATAAATATCCAGCTCAAAACATATACAATCAGCTTATAGGTCCTTACAGTATAGGTTCATTAGGCTATTTTATGAACTCTCAACTATAAGTTCCGTGTGTGCGTATATGTGTGTGTGTACCCAAAATACCAAAGGGTTCTTTTAAATTTCTCTGTCTCAAAACTATTTAAGAACTGATTGTCCTTGCAGCCACAACTATTAAGAAATAGTTTCATACATTAAATTTAATAAGGTGATGGTCTATGTGGTTACATTACATTTTACAGATGGATCAGAAACTATTCTAAGGGTTTAAAATTTTTTCTTCTAACTTTGAGGTTTAACGTCACCCAGGAGGACCCACAGAAACCAGACGTGCACACACTCTCACATGTTCATATTTAACTCACTTCAACAAATATTCACTGAGGCTAGGGGTCCTGGGGTTCAAAGATGAGTAAGACACAGTTCTTCAAAAAGCTTATAATCTGGGCAGAAATCAGTAAACAGATAGCCAACTGTTTTTTAATATAATAAGTATACAACTATTAATATGAACGAAAGGATCTGTGGGTACATGAGAAAAACTGATCCCCCGGAAAATGTGTGGCAAGATGGTGGGTTCGCTTTATCCTTCACTTCCCAATATTCAGTTTTACCATCGGGTAGGATTGTGAGGAATTGACCACCCCCCCGGGGAGGGAGTAAGTTCTGGGAGTAAGTTCCACAGGTAAGTCCCCATAAGTATAAGCCCTTCTGCACAAATCAAGATCTTCTCAAATGATTAGTTTTAAAAAGTCCCCATAAGTATAAGCCCTTCTGCACAAACCAAGACCTTTTCAAATGATTAGTTAAAAAAAGTCCCCATAAGTATAAGCCCTTCTGCACAAACCAAGACCTTTTCAAATGATTAGTTAAAAAATGGACTTTGTCTACTATTTTCCATCGGCTAGAGGGACTGATTCAAATAACCTAATTCAATCCAGCCAGAGGGAAATCTGGTACTTATGTTTGAAAGATGCCCTATCTCTCCCACTCCAGTTTCTTTCTATCATGAGACTTCTTAGTCTCTTTTTCCAGTCCACTCTTCTTCCAGGCCTTTCAGTGTCTGAGGGATCCACGACTCAGTCTTTGGTCTTCTTTCCTTCTCTACCTACTCTCACTTCCTTGGTGATTCCTTCAGTCTTGAGACTTTAATATTATGTGCCTGCTTTCAAATCTGAAATAGATATCACCCGTCTATATTTATCTTCCAAATGCAGACTCCTAGAGCCCTCTGCTCACTTAACAGCTACCCCAGGATGTCTAACAGGCTTCTAAAATTTAACACGTCCAAAACTCAAGTCTGGATCTTCCTCCCAAACCTGTTCCTACCCACAGCCTTCCCCATCTCAGATAGTGGCTTAGGCAGAAATGCCTGGAGTGATTCTCGACTCTTCTGTCCTCTCCATCCATTCTGTCAGCAAATCCTGTTAGCACTATGTTCAAACTTTTCCAAAATCCTACCATGTCTATCACCTCCACAGCAACCACCCCAGCCCAGCCACTATCACCACTTCCCCGGGTTATTGAAAGAGCCTCCTGAGTGGTTTCTCAGATACCACTCTCACTCCGCTACAGTCCCTTTTCAACACAGCAGCCAGGGAGATCCTCTTACACTTTGAGTTGTATCATTTACTCTTGGGCTCGACATCCTGCTGATGAAAAGCCCTTGCCATGGGCTCATAAATTTGGGCCTCTATTGCTTCCCTAATCTAATCTCCCACTACTACTCCTTCACTCATTCCACCCCAGCTACACTGGCCTCCCTGATGCTGTTCAGACGTGCTGGACGCTCCCGTCTGTGGTCTTTGTGCTGGTTGTTTCTCTGGCTGCAATACCCTTCCCAAAGCTACTCATGCATCTCACTCTGCCATATCCTTATGTCCACTCAAATGCCACTTTCTTGGTGAAGCCTTTCTTGACCACCTTCTATAAATTACAACCTAGCCCTTCTTATATTACCAATCCTCTGTACTCTGAACTGTTTTTCTTTTTTCATAGACTTTATCATCATTTAACATACTGTATTAGTCTGTTCTCGTGCTGCTAATAAAGACACACCTGAGACTGGGAAATTTATAAAGAAAAGAGGTTTAATGGACTTACAGTTCCACATGGCTGGGGAGCCCTCACCATCACGGTAGAAGGCAAAGGAGGAGCAAAGTCACATCTTGCATGGCGGCAGGCAAGAGAGTGTACGTGCAGGGGAACTCCCTTTATAAAACCATCAGCTCTCGTGAGACTTATTCACTATCATGAGAACGGCACAGGAAAGACTTGCCCCCATGATTCAGTTACCTCCCACCAGGTCTCTCTCACAACATGTGGGAATTATGGGAGAGATTTGGGTGGGGACACAGCCAAACCATGTCACATATTATGATTTTATATATGTGTCTGTATATATGTATATACATTTTTACAAGATATCTTTCCCCATTTGAACATATGCTCCACAAGGACAAGAATCTTTATTTTTAGACATGCGGTCTTGCCAAGTTGCCCAGGTTGGCCTTAAATTCCTGTGCTCAAGCAATCCTCTTGCCTTAGCCTCCCAAGAAGCTGGGACTACAGGTATGTGCCACCACACCCAGCATCAAGGACAGGAATCTTTATCAGTTGTATTTTACTGCTATATCTCAAGGGCCTAGAAAAGTTCTTGGCATGCAGTAGGTGTTCAATAACTATTTGTGAAATAAACTTAAAAAATTGGGAAGTCAGTCTGAGGGCAAATCTAAGACACGTAGGAAAAAATTATGAGAACTGGATCTAAAGCCTTGATCAAATCATGCCTGAAGCACACATCATTGCTGGACTTTTTCAGTAGCCTAAATCCACTATTGAATTTTACTTTTTAAGCCAGTTTGGGTTCATTTTTCTGTTAATTACTAGCAAAGGCATCCTAAAAGATACCGAAAGTAAAGGAAAGTTCAGAGATCTCATATAAGGAGGACCCTAAAAGGCAGAAAGGAGTTCATACTCCTTCACAGCCATGCCGCTTTTTAAGTGGCCTGTGCTCCCTGTCTGCATTTTCTCATCAACTCTAAAAGGGATTCCACACCTACCCCTGCACTGAAACTGCAGTCACTCAGCTCACCAGGGACCTCCTGACTGGACATTGTTCAACTCTTCTCTTGTTTATCTTCCCTGTAGAATCTGTCTTCTCTGCAGTCAGTCTCACCCATTTCTCCTCCCATGCTTTCTGTGACATCACTTTTTCCTGGATTTCCTACTTTCATTCTGGAAACTCCTTTTTCCTCCATTAAAAAGGCTGGACATCTCATGAAAGTTGGTGTTCGCAGGGCTATGTCCATGAACTAAGTCGCCTCCTACCTATAGTCTTCCTGGGAGCAATCTCATCCATTCCCATAACTTCATCACATACAGACAATGTGCTGCGAATTCCCAGTGTTCTATGGCCATCTCAGACCACAGCACTCATGGATTTCACAGACTAACAGACCGCTCTTCTTAGATCTCACACAGAAATCTAAATCTAAAACTCAAGATATAGGATTTATTTATTCCAAAACAAATCCTGTTCCCATCTTGCCTATCTATTTGAATGCTCCCACTTGACTCTTCATCCTTTCTTTTCCCACTTCTAGTTGGTTCTCCAGCCATTTCTATTTTATTTATTTATTTATTTTGAGACAGAGTCTTACTCTGTTCCCCAGGCTGGAGTGCACTGAGGTGATCTTGGCTCACCGCAACCTCCGCTTCCTGGGTTCAAGCCATTCTCCAGCCTCAGCCTCCTGAGTAGCTGGGAGTACAGACACACACCACCATGTCCGGCTAATTTTTGTATTTTTAGTAGAGATGGGGTTTTACCATGTTGGCCAGGCTGGTCTCAAACTCCTGACCTCAAGTGATCCGCCCACCTTCACCTCTCAAAGTGCTGGGATTACAGGTGAGAGCCACTGTGCCTGGCTACTTACTTATTTAGAGACAGGGTCTAGCTCTGCCCTCCATGCTAGAGTGCAGTGGTGCAATCATAGCTACCCGTGGCCCAAGGGATCTTCCTGTCTCAGCCTCCTGAGCAGCTAGGACTGCAGGAGACAGGGTCTTGGTATGTTGCCCAGGCTGGAGTGCAGTGGCACAATCATAGCTACTTCTGGCCTTGAGCAGTTTTCCTGCCTCGGCCTCCCAAAGGGCTGGGATTACAGTTGTGAGCCACCATGCCCACTCTATTTCTATTTAAAATTGATCTCCCAGCTTCAAGTCCCAGCCTCTGCCTTTTTCCTGTGAATCCTTTCACTAACTGCTCTTTATCGCTGAAGACGGCACTGCACCTAGGGGAGATTTTGAAAACGGGGTGCAGTATTTTTGGTCATCACAAAGATTATGAAGCAGTGTGAGCGTTTGATAGTCAGGTTCCAGGGAGCTACATGCCCCGTAGTACCTGGGGCACCCATATGTCTTTCACTCAGACGTCTTGCCAGTTACTACTGTAGTGCTACCAAGCAATCACATATTGAAATAATTTTCTTTTTATTTCTTCTTTATAATTAGGCCTTCGGTGGACTTTTGAAATATTATGATTAAATAGGTTGTACTATCTATAAATTTTATTTTAGCATAATGAAAATGATGACATGACTTATTTGCTATAAAAGACAACACTCTTCAGATAAAGTCTAGAATCACCAATCAATACCACAAGTTGCCAACTGCTGACTGACATACCTAATGTGATTCATGTGCATATTTTGTTTGATCTAGAGTTGCCAGCCAAGGTACAGGACACTCTGTTAAATTCCAATTTCAGATCAATGGCAAATCATACTTTAATATATCTCATGCAATAGTTGGAATATACTTATACTAAGAAGCATTCATTGTTTATTTGATATTCAAATTTCACATGGCATCCTGTTCTTTTATTTGCTAAATCTGGCAATTCTAAGCTTCTTGTTTTCGTTTTTGGTTTTTCGGTCAATTTTTAAAATCGGTAGATTTTTACATTAAGATTTGATCTCTGGATTTCTTTGAAAGAGCAGAAGGTCTAGATTTGACCTACTTTCTTGCACGAAAACAGACAGCTGGAGTGAAGTGGGGGCTTCTCCTCTTAGATGGGGCCTGCTCACCACAGTTCACCACAGTCCCCTACCCCGTATTCTGCCCAACACTGTGACAAGTAAAGCATTGCCACTAATCTAAGCATTTTCTGTTAGACTCTTGTAGCTAAGAGGAAAGTGAAATATTTCTTTTAATCATTCATTGAATCCCTTAAAAATGAAAAAATAAAAAAATCAATAGGCCCACATGTTTCTTAAAAAAAATGGGAGGAAATACATTTTTCTTTGAAGAAATGAAGAATTTTCCTATGTGTTTTCTTACCCTGGACCAGTTTCACTCAAGCGCTGGGAAACATTTAAGTGTGTGACGTCTTGCCTGAGCTATTTTCAGATTGGTATAACCACAGCTGCAAATGTGATTATGTCACTTTCCTGCTTAAGTAGCAAAACCCCTCAGTAGCTCTCCATTTTCTCAACTTAAAAATCCAAACATGTTTAACATGACCTAAAGCTCCTCCCAGCTTCGTTTGTTCCTCCTCTCACTTGCTGTCATTTAATCCACTTGCGAAAGTTTTAGTTTCAACTATTCACCAGTTCTCTTGTTCCTTCTTGCATGTCTAGGAAAACCTCTTCCTCCTTCCCATCTTTCAAGTCCCAGCTAAGACATTACCTCCTATGAGAAGTCATCATTCCCTGAACCTCGCTTCCCTACCTCCAAATCCGGGGTAGGTCTCTCCTGTGCATTGTCAAAACTTACACAGTCCCACTGTGTTATAATCACCCTTTTACCTCTTTGTGTGCCCCACCAGACTGTAAGCTGGATGTCAGAGACCTGGATTTATTCACCTTTCTAGCTCCAGGGCCTGGTACATAGTAGGAGCTTAATACATGTGGAATTGCCAAACAAATGAACAAAGAAAGGGAATTTCAGGCAAAAGGAACAGCATGAGCGAAGGCACAGAAGTATGACGGTGCATGTATGTGTTTGGGAAGTAGTAAGAAGTTAGGTGGCTGGTGCTGTTCTTGGTGATATGGCATAAATCTGGAAAGGATGTGGCATCGGACAGTAAGTGTTTTGGAAAACAAAGACTAAGGAGGATGAACTTTCTTTTGTAGGCAATACAAAGGCAAAAGTGGGTTTAAGGAGGAAAAACACATGAGCAGATGTATTAATATGTGGCAAAATTGATGATAAAACAGAAATTCCACACTTTTCTCTTTCTTCTTTTCCTTCAGTTAATTTTTATTTCTAGCACTGATGAAATTGAGAAGATGGAGAGAGGGAACCTGGGAGAGAAGAGAGCATACTGATTTAAAAACACAGGAGTTAGAGTCAGACATGTGTGAAGTTTAAATTTTTGGCTCTGTGTGAATTTTCTTAACTCAATTTCCAACATTGTTTTCCCAGCTAGAGATGTTAGGATGAGGATAGAGTAACAGCCTCTAACCTTCTTTGGAGGATTGCGAATGGTTAACTTAAACAATGTGTGCAGATTGCCAAGCACAGAGTTTATATAAAATAAGTGTACAAAAAATGTTAGCTGCCTCGTGTAGTCCATGTGCAGGTCGCCTCCATGGGCTGCTTCTGGGAGGAAAGCAAAGAGAGGAAGTTGCAGTTGAAAATGGAGGGAACTGCTCCCGCTCCGAAGAGAACAAATTGATACTCACTGATGCTTCCTCCTCTCTGACACCAATTCAGTAACATTCCTTTTGCTTTCCTCCTACTTTAAATTGGCTGTCTAAAATAAGGATCGTCGTCAGGCAAAATTGTGGTATGTCCCTGAGGCCATCATGAGCAATTCTGACCCACGTGAGACACCCCCAGCTGCAAAGCTGTTCTCCTCCTGCCCCTGACTCCTGGGCAGTTGTTCCTCTGGCCTAATCTTTTCTGTCTGTATCCTGTTTCCTCCAGTTCTACAGAGGTGACCAAATGCAAACCGACCAATTCATTCACAGTGAAGGGGACAGTGGATGAATGTGAGCTCCCTCTCACATCCCAATAAAGTCTTGTTGAGTCTCTACATAAGGAAATGAATGTTCTTGGGTTTTCAGACTCCAGAGGGAGGCGTGAAGGAAACACAAGGAGCTGAAGGTTTCCAGAAGAGACCATGGAGCTCAGCGCTCAGAGCACCTCTGCCTGTATTTGTTTTAACTTGGGAACTGCAAGATTTCCTTCAGTTCTGAAGATGGGGAAAAGAAGTTTGAAAACCAGCCCACCGATTCAGACATTTTACACAAAAGGAAACTGAAGACCAGAGAGGTTACGTGGCTTGAGCAAGGCAACTCAGCAGCAGAATCAGGACCAGAACCCAGGTCCAGCTGACACCCAGCCCACAGCTCTTGCAGCCAAACACCTCTCCAGGGAAATGGCTGTGCCCGTGGCTCAGACTGTGGCAGGGCTGCAGAGCCCCTGGTTAGTCGACACCATTGCCAATTAGCTAGGGCCTCCCCTGACCTGTTCCGACCCACCAGTTGGGTTAGGACTGCAACTATGACCTGTGTCCAAGGGCCCAGGGATACCTTGAAAGCTCAGACCTGCTGCTGTGCCTGCTGCCGAGACCCTCGGCATTTTTGCCTTACTGTGCACATCGCCATTTAACCTGGGCAGACTTCATTTGGGAAACTCCGTTTCTGAAAATGACTGCATTAAGAGAACTGAAAAGAATGTTGCATTTTCTAAAGAGGGCAGACGGAGACGATCTGTGACTCTGATGGAGTGAATGAATGAACGAACAGTGTTGAGTGCCTGTTTGTGCCAGTGGCTCTCCAACGTGCTTCCAGAGTTCTGAGTAAAATCTCATCTGTTCCCTGTGACCCAAACCTCCTGCCAAGTCTAGTCTTATTCCCACTTCACATGTGAGGACGCTGGAGATCTGAGGGTTAAAGTGACTCGCCCAGGGTTACATCAGATGTGGATTTTGCCCAACCCCCAACTGCATCTGAGTGCCCCGTTACCCAACAGCTGCCACTCCAGGTGGTGTTTTGGCTGATGGATAAAGTCACTCATACAGACTCTTTCTTGCCAAATATTGTATGTGCACTGCAATGACTTACTGAAAAAAAATGTTTCCAATAATACTGTTCCACTAAATATGTAGTAGCAATGGTGGAAGGGCTTCTTCCCTGTTGTTGGGGAAACTCCTCCCTTTTGATCCACATTTTTCCTTAAATTACCTGGGGTATTCAGTGGGGTGGCTCCTGCTCCTGCAGCTGTCTGGTTACCTGACTGTGACCATGGTACTTGAGCACTGATCTGGAGTAACTCTCTCTGCTTCACCTATAGAAAGAGAGTGAATTGGGTTCTCTCTCTCTCTTTCCTCCCATATATGTATGTGTAAAAAACATTTGTGATCTCCATTAGTGCTGTTCAACTATTTCCAGCTCTCTGCCTCTGGTACATCTGCCGCCTTGTCCCCTGTGAGTACGTGGGTCATAAGACTGGTTCTGGCCAATGAGTTTGATGATAGGTGATATGTGTCACTTCTGGGCTGAGCTTTTCATAATTGCTGGCAGAAAAACTGCAGACTACACTTCTCCTCTGCGTGTAAGCAACAAAATCTGAGGAGGGGCTGCTCCATCACCTGGACCCCTGAATGACTTCGATGGGCAGACGACCACTGGCACCCCACAAATCTGCAGTGGACATCAGCATCGACAAGAGGTGCTCAGTTGTTTTAAGCCCTTGAGAATGTGGGGCTGTGTGTCAATGCTGTATAAGCAGCCTCGCCTGGCAGATACACATTTACAGCCCCAAATACTTTTTGTGCAAATCCCATTTCTTTCTCCAAATAAACCTAGGAGGTAGGTACTTTTGCCATGCCCATTTTACAGATGAAAAAGCCCCAGCTGAGAGAAGTTAATTAAGTTGTCTAAGATCACTGCAGATGGCTGAGACAGTTTTCCATTCCATATCTCAGTAACTCCAACTCCTGGTCTTAATCAACACACCCGCTCTGTTCTCTCTGCTTAGGTGCTTTCTAAGCCAGGAAGCAAATAACATTTGTTACACATTTTCCCAAAACATGTTTTTGCTTCATCATGTCACTTACCCTCACTCAACTTTATTACTGTATTCAAAAGCCACGTTAAAGAAGGAAAATTTGGTTTTTAACCAACTATTATAGCATCATAAATTATAGTTCAATGGTTGACATTCTATCACTTTCTAGAAAATGTGATCTGGCAAATATAAATCCTTCTCACAGCAAGTAGCCCTTAGCTAAGAAAATTACTTTTATTAACCAAAAAATTATTCTTAGAATTGATGGCTGTGTAGATGACCTTTGGCTTACTGTAATATAGCAATGTGTCTACCACAGTAAAAATGCCAGAGCAAGACAGGTCCCACAAAAGGCAATAAAGGAACAACATTCCAAAGACAAATACACTTGAGACACATATGACAGCCATGGGAAGGGGAGAGTAATCAGTTATAAGAAATGACAGTGTTTTGGCAGCCTCAGTTACTTTAACTGACAGGACAAATAAAACTAATGTAAATTTTTTTTTTTTTAAAAAAGAGCGAGTCATAAGAGCTACAGATATAAATCAAAGTTAGTTTTGGCCTTTGATTTACATCTGTTGGGCATCCCTCTTTTTTCAGGGCACTGAGGTTGGTGTTTCCCTGTTACAGACATTAAAATGTTTCTAGTTCTTCTACTAATTTTTCCTTGGTTATCTGATTTAATCTGGGTTTTATTCTGCTGTTAATCCTCTCAGACTTACTTTGCCCTTCAGATATTCTCTTTAAGGCATGTCCTCATCTGAGCATGTTTATGGCTAAGTGCAAATCCTCTGTGAATTTAGGCGAGAATATAAAGGACGATCCATTAAAATAGTCATTGTTTTTTCAAATGCAACCGGCTCTAAAAAGATTGTGAGATATTGTATTGTTTTTGGACTTTCTCAGTTTGGACTTTCTCAGTTTGGACCCCAAAATATTAATATGACTTACTTTAAAATTCCTCAGATACTCTCATGGAGGCAGAAATGAAAGTCCCTCTTAAGTAATGTTCACATTTATTCTGTGAATAAAAATAAGAATTTCAAATAAAAAGTCTTGAAAACTTTAGGGAAATCTTTCCTTTGATTTGTTTCTTGGGAAGCTTATCTATCAAAATGCGTCAAATGCTATAAATACCCTCCTCTTGATTATAATTCTTCACCTAGCATATCACTACTAGAATTGGGACGAACAAGCTCCACTTTATTTGTTGGTCAAAGACAAGGGTATTGGGATTCTTGCTAAAGAACAGGACATAAATCCAGGGCTTTTGAAGTCTTTAGTGGCTTAATGTTAAAACTTTGCTTCCTCAAGATGAAAGTTCAAACACAATTTAGGTCAAAGGTTAAAGAAGTCTGCCACTTCAGTGGGCAGATAAGGGTTTTGAAGGTTTCAGCTGAGGCCTGGTGACTGGGCCAGGCAGGGAAGAGGGAGGATAAAGGAGACCCGGCTCCACCCTCAGTTATCTGCCTCCTGTTTCCTTAAGAACTAATGTTCATTAAACTCCTCTGATTTAATAAAGAAAAAAAAATTCACAACCAAAAAAGTAAATCCTACCTTTGTTCTGGCAAATTAGGTCAGCATCCTCTGTTCCTGCTGTCAGTTTTCTGCAGCTTAGGTTTCACAATGAGTCACAGGTACGTATGAAATTGCTTGATTTAACTTTTCCTTTTTCCCCATCTGAGGACTCCAGGGTCTCTTAGTCAGACAATGATTGAGTTGGCGGGTGTTTCTCTTGGAAGATGTCTAAGTGCAGACAGCGGATCTGAGGTCTACCTCTGCACAAGCTTGATTTGGAATTGAAGCATCCCAAACATACAAGCTGCGTGCAGAGATGCCACGGCCACGTAAAAGCAGCTTAGCAGCATGGAAACTTTATTTTTTTACAACCCGTTTTAATGGGATTGGATCCAGTGGTATAAATTTCACTAAGCCTGCCTTTTAAAGAAAGATATTCATTCACATTTTCCCTAGACTTCTGGTTCTCTTCCCAAACTCATCAATATTGCCGTTTAGCACTCTGTGTTAATTGTAAAGCCAAGATAAGGATTTTCTTATATAAGCTGTAAGACAATGGCAACCTTTGGATATAGTTCTGAGGCATCAAGGAAGACTACAGACACAGACTATAGATGTCAGTGCAAATACAGAAAGTAAATCTTTCCCCTACACAGCAGATGAGGTGGCATTCATTATTTCCTCCACGTGCGTGGCCTCAGGGATGGAGACAAGGAGTCCCAGGGCAAGATTTTTATAAGGGAGGACTCAATAATCAGTACAAAAGATGATTTCACGTGCGTGGTCCCATAGCTACAGCCAGGGAATAAGAGTTAGGAATTCTTGGGTCTTGTGATTACATCTATTGCCAACTCACTCTACACTTGAGTCTTGGTTATTCTCCTCTGTTTCATGAGCATAAATGAGTACGACTCAGTCATCAGGCCAGTGTAAGAAACCTATGGGAGGGGCTATATTTCCCCTCTATATTAGCCACCCTCTTAGAAATGCCTTTATGTATTCCTTCCCCTGTTTGCATTGGTAGAAAACAGTGCACGGTGTGGCGGGGCATGGAGCTGGCACCCTGAAGTGAGCAAATATTCTTCAAGTCACACAGCTGTGACCCCAGTTCCCCACTTCTCTTCTTATGTGTCCCCAAAGCTTTCTTGAGCTGTGTTAGAAAGATGCATTGCCATTGGTTAGAAGTGCTTCTGTCTTAAAACAGAAATTCTTACCTCAAACCACAGATGAGTCTATTGGAGAGGAAATTAAAGAATGGGGGTCTGAAGGCTAGCGTTGGTTTTAATTACATACACTTACACAGCACTCTTCACACCTGGACTAGAGCAGCGCTTCACAAGCACATGAAACACCTGGACATGTTGCTGAATGGCAGATTCTGATTCAGGAGGCCTGGGTGGCTCTGAGATTCAGCATTTCTAGCAAAGTCCCAGATAAGGTGATGTTGCAGGTCTCTGGCCCACACTTGAGTAGCAAAGAAATAGAATATACCATCTAATTGCCCTCTTCCTTTTTCCAAAGCAGACAAGTGGTATAATTTGTGCTTAAGAGTGAGGATCCTAGAGCTGGACTTCCTATGTTCAAATCTTGGCACCAGCAAGTGCCAAGATTTGAAAATAAGCAATAATTACTTAATGTCATTAAGCCTCAGTTTTTTTCTTCTGGAAAATGGGCTGATATGAGTATTAACCAAGATGATATCTTGGAAATCCAGATAAGAACTGATGAGGGCCTAAAATAAGTCTCTGGTAATAGGGGTTGAGAGAAGAGTTCATGTTCCAGAGACACGAAAGAAGTCTGACTGATAGGACTGAGCAAGTGTGGGAAGCGAGTATGGGAAGGAGTCAAGGGTGATTCCCAGATTTCTGGAGTGAATGGCCAGGCATTCATTCTAGCCACTGAATACACAAGAAGGTGCATGTGGTGGGTGGGGGAGAGGGTGGCATTGGGGGAGAAATGATGAATACAGTGTTGGACACATTGATTTGGGGATCTGGGCTGGAGACACAGTTTTGAGAGAGCTCACCATGGAAAACCAAAGGGGGTGACAAGAAAGAAGAAGCTGGGACAGAACTCCAGCTAACACATGTTCAGGGAGTGAGTGGCAGAAGAAGACTGACAAAAGAGACTGAGAAAGAAGTATTGGAAAAGTAGGCAGAAAACCTGCAAAATGTGATACCATTTCAGCGGGGAGGTTGGAAAATGGTAACACTGGCAAAGAAAGGGTGAGTAGACAAGGAAGCACATTTAGAAGAGAACAGAGTAAAGTCCATATTGAATGCACTGCTTTTTTTGTTGTTTTTTGGGGTTTCTTTTTTTTGAGACAGGGTCTCGCTCTGTTGCCCAGGCTGGAGTGCAGTCGCATGATCTCGGCTCACTGCAACCTCTGCCTCCTGGGTTCAAGCGATTCTTGTGCGTCTGCCTCCAGAGTAGCTGGGACTACAGGCGTGCGCCACGATGCCCGGCTAATTTCAGACACACTAGTTTTGAGATGCGAGAAAACTAAATAAACTAAGTAGGGATTTTGAAATACGCTGTGGATGCATCAGTAGAACTAGGCAAAGACCTCTGACAGTTAGCAACTTTTCAATGCAATCATAAAAGACCAGAGAAGTGAAAGGGCAGCAACCAGAAAATGTCTGGGGAAGAGAGGCCAGAAAATACACAGAAAAGATACTCACAGAGGGTGGTCAGTGGTGGGTATGGCAGCTAGAAGAAAAAGGAGGACTTGTGTGTCACAGGCAATGTTTGTTTTTAAAATGTGACAATTCAAAAAAACTAAAAAAACCTTCCTCCAAGAAAAAAATCAAAAATCTTAAAAATTGTTTAATATAACATTATGAGTACTATAGATTGAAAACATCAGTGTAAATTTGGAGGAAACTTTTAAATCTGCATCTGTATAACAACCACTCCACTAACTAAAAAGTTCAATAAAGCAAGTCTTGTAAGCAAAATAGCAAATAATTGGCCTGGATACTTTTTGATAGAATAGGCCAAACTGCTAGATAGAATAGGCCAAAGTGCTAGATGAGTTTCAGGCACGTGTGCCTCAGACCTCAGTTATGCTCCTTTTAGTACAGAATTTTTGGGTTTTCTTTTCTACATCAGCTATGATGATCCACCTTAGATAACAGCCTCAATTGTTCTTCTAATTTTTCTTGCTCTTGTAGTGACCAGAAAATCAGCATCAGTCCCTAGATCTGGAAATATTGAACTAAAAATTCTGTGATATAATTAAGAACATAGCCTGGGCTGATGGCAAAATGAACAGCAAGACTTGGGAATCTGACCTTGTCTTGTTCATCTTGACATCCCAGCCCTTTGCGAACCCAGAACCCAACCCATAGAGGCACTTCACAAATGTTTGTTGAACAAAAGACAACATAAAATATTGCATTTAACAAGCTCTGCTCAAATCCCACTACTTCAGAGGGCTTTTCCTGATGAATCCCACTCTCGGAAGCCACTTTGTACTCATGGATTTCTATATAAGCTTTTAATCTTGCCATCTTGCAATTATTATTATTCATGTGTTGTTTTTAATTATTCTCCTATTAATTTGTGTGTGTGTATGTGTGTGTGCTTGCACATGTACGCGGGCTTTACTTCCTCAATTCACTACAAGTCCTGTAAGTCAGATCCCTTATTTTCCTCTGCTTTGAATTACCCACAGTGCCTTATGCAAGTCTGGGGACAGTAGTTACTTGTAGTTGAAATATCTCTCCTCCACTTAGACCGCACTGTTAAATATTTCAGTCATTGCCAATGGTTCTTTTGTCCCTAGTATGCATGCCATTCTACTTCACAGAAAAATAAAAGGTTTGACATATTTGAGTGCTAAGATTTCATAATAGAATGAATTTCTAAAAGAGCAAATACTTAATTCTTCTTTATAAGTCTGGTAGACACTTTATTTACTTATTCATTTATTTTTTGCCAGAAAACCTCCATGTATAGCTAAAGGCTAATGCCCGGTAGGTGATACGAGACATTCATGTGGGGGTTCTTACACATCAGACACACCCTGCACTTTAATTCTGTGGATCACAGGTGAAACCACGCTCCCTGGCTTCACAAAAAAACAAAGATATTATGGGAAAGAGCCAAAGCAACAATCATACAAACTAATGAATTCTTTATGGTTTGCTTAAAAATAGACATTTCCCTGGTGAGGATTCATTTAAGAAAAATCTTCTTTGGAAGCAGAAAGTTTTCCAAGTCAGAGAAGAATAAATCAGTTCTGCTAGACGCAAGAATATTTTAAAAGGCCAGGTGCTGCTGGTTCACACTTAGGGCAGTGCAAACACCAAAAGGCAGTATCTGTTTTTACTTTGATAAACATAATTACCATCTTCATGTAATTAATACCACTAAAATGTATGCCCTCTATCAGCTTAACATAATATTCATTTATTCATTCATTCAACAAATATTTATTGGGTTCCTAGTACATGTCAGGTACTGATCTAAGTGCTGAGGATGCAAGAGAAGAGGAAACAAAATCCCTGTCTCTAGCTACCACATTCTGGTTAAATAAAATAATATTAGCACAGTGGGATTATATATGTAAACTATAAGAAATTACTAAAGGGTTGAATATTTTTGAAAATTGCTGAAAATTTAAAATTTAAAACAACACCGTAGGAAATTGAGGACATAATTTTCATTTTATATAAAAATTTTAAATCATTTTTGCTGCAGTATTTTAAGCCCACCAAATAATAACCACCTAAAAGAACTGCTACCTAATTCTTACACAAAAGGCATGTTGAGCCTCTTGGGAAATGCACATTTTCCTAATTTTTAGGCTTTTATAACAGATTACTTGGGGTCTTCTAGAATATACAGCATGATCACATATCAGGTTAATTAAAATAGAATCCTTTCTGAGATTAATAATAAATAATTTACTTACAAAACTTTAATGACATATCAAAAATGAATTTCAGTCCAGGCACACTAGCTTTATTTATATCTGTGAAGCTGCTAGGATGAACAAAGGCTTCTGGTACAAAGCACTTAACTCTAGCTCAACACAGATAGCTGGGTTTTGAAAAGAAGACCATTTGACTGATGGATTCTTTTGGCCTACATGTTGACCTTATTGTTGTGTTTCCCAAAGCTGTTCATGTTGCGGTTATTGTAATAAAGCTCAGCTATTGAAAATCTGAAGCCACGCATCATAGCATATGCTTATTGTATGACATGTTTATTATTTTTCTTTCTGTTGGTTTTATGGTACATTCCCACAGTGGCGCATGAATAACTATTATATATTTGTTTTCGAGGTGTGTGGATTGGCTCAAAGATAGATAACCTTTGCCAGCTTCACCTGTGGTTGTAAGCTCATTAGAATTCCAAGAGCCATGAAGGACTAAAGGAAACCTAGTACCTTTGAGCAATATGGCTTGATTTTCCTAGCCAAAGACTTTAATTCAAAGATCTTTTATAAATAGTACTATCAACTGGTTTATTTCCTTCCTCTGTTACAAACAAGAACATAAGAGTTATGTTACGGAAATATCGATCTTCTAAACTTTCTTTATTCACCCTTTTTAGAATACTAGATCCTTTAGAGGAATCATTTATTTTGGTGTTTCTTCTTAAAAAGAAAAAGTCCACACTTGTTGATTGCTGTGAGGACAGAAAAGCCAACTCTATCGTTTGTTCATATTATCTGTTTAATATAGAAGCAGTAATCCCGGAAAAAAATACTTTTAACATTTGCTTTCAAATATTGTTTAGAAAGCAGTTTGAGTTTAAAGTACCAAATATGAGAGAATCTACTTGGTTAATATTTTTGAGATCTGCTACTTTGTCACATTTTTTTTTCAACCAGAGACTTTGGCTTTCTCATCAGTTCTTCATTAAGAGTCCCTGGATTGCCTCAAAGTGCAATCCCTTAGACAAATTTGGTTGCCTTTAAAAAAAACACCAGCAACAGAAAGCCCAGTAGGAAAACAAGCATTATTCTAGAAAGCAGCAACCCTGGAAAGACAGTTTTGTTAGTGGAAACACATTAGTCTTTCACAAACTAAGCAATGATGATATTTACAGAGCAGTTTGTAAAAGGTCAAACGCTCATCTTCTGCCAACAAATGCAAGGAAAAGCAGGTACTCCGGCAGGTTTTTCAAGCAGGGATCTATGGACACGTTTTCAGGAGTCAGACTTTCAGGATATTTAAAATAATTTTAATAGTTTTGTTTCAATAGCAGAGTAAAGATGTAAAAACTCAACCTTTTAACAGTTCTAAAGATGGAACTTTTCTTTGCAGTGATTATTCTCAAATGTAAGACATTTTAATAGAATAAGATTCTAATTTTTAGGTCAGCATTTCTCAAAGTGGACTCCACTGATGTGTTGTGGGGTTTCTGAAGATGATTCTATCCTTTTCAAGGGGGTCCAGGCATTATTCCAGTTTGAGAACCGGTGCTCTGCGGTGTGAACCGTTCGGTGCTGCAGAAGGGGCCGGCAAAGGCAGAGGGCGCCACCGTGAGGCCCCCATTTCAACGCTTGTCATTTCAATTGTGGTGGGTTAGAGATCACAGGGAAGCAATGCTATCTGCTGAAGAGACATCAGACAGTGTAGTAAAAAGGGTAATCCATTTATTTTCAGAGAAGTTTTCCACTCAGAGATCATACACGCTGCAGATCACAGAAACACATGCAAGCATGAAATTTAATTTTTAGTAACTCTTTCCTGGGGCTTCCATAGAAAGCAACAGTGAAAGGAAAATGATAATCATGACAAGGCAATTACAGAGAGGTTTGAGGAAAATGAAAAATTTTGAAAACATGTAGTCTAAAATTGCTTTAATTTAAAAATAATGCAAGCTGCATTATTTTAGCTCAAAAGACCAAAGTTAACATCCCAGAGACAACACTTTTAAACTTTAAGATAGTCGAGAATGATTGACGCACATATTTTTTCCCAGAAGTGATTTTTTTCCCCTAGTGATTCAGAATCTATAAATGTGATAAATATTGACTTACCAGGCTCCCAACAGATGGAATGAAACATGTAGTAAAACAAAAGCAATACACTTGTGCTTTAGGCATGAAATGAGTGAGAGATTAAGCTGAGGCTTCCCTGTATTATTAAGAGGAAACAAAGTGGATAATATTAATGCTTATGCACAACTGCATGGCATTTGCAGCAAATAAATATGGCAAACCCGAAAAAGAAGGAAAGAAATAAAAAGACCCAACCATTCCTTTTTCCCAGGGCAATTATTCCCTTTCCTTTAATTTTCAAAACAATTAAAGGAAAATTTTTTTTAATTACTGAAAAACAATAATTAAAAAGTTTCTATTCTTCTTAAGTTTTCTGACCACTCCTTTTGATTGCATGTTTTCAAGTATACACTGAGGGCACATTTGTTTCAAAAGAAAATTATGATTTGGCTTGTCTAACAGTGCTAAGAAAGAATACTAATACAGTAAAATACTGACTTGAATTCCCCAATACTTACTTAAACACTTCCCAGACAGGATGGCATTTTTCCTGATGGTAAAAGGTACAATGCAATGAAAATTCAAATTGTATATAATAACTATGACATGATATTGTCATACTGATACGTAGGTGATTTTCCTCCATAAAAAAAAATCTTTGGAAAGAACTTTTAGCTGAAGAATGGGCCAAAATGGCAAGTTTTCCTTGAAAGCACTAGATGAAATAGTATGTGTGTGTGTATATATATACACATATATATATATATATATATATATATATAATGTAAAAATCCATTTATCAATGTTTTGGTTTTGGTTGTTACCTTTTGTTGCAATGATATAATGCTCTCTAGGGCCAGTGGAAAGAAGCAAAGATCAAAGAAGTAAATTCTTACATGTCAGGTTTTCCAAACCATCATCACTGCAACAAAATAATTTGTCAAATTGTCAAAATTTACAGCCATCCCAGACACGGGAAATTTTGACCAAGTTTGTGCCTTCACCCAGTGCTAATCTCACTCCCGGAGCTGTAAACATGATGGCCGAAGTGACAGCCTGGCTACAAATCCGTCTGGCAGCTTCATTAGACATCTCTCGCCTGACTGATTAAACTGCATTTAAGACCCACTTTTATTTTTTCAAGGCTTTTGTTTAAATTAAAAGGTCGTGTTTTCAAGCAAATGATCCGCTGCTCCTTTCCATCCAGGACCGTAATACAGTTACATTATTACTAGTGTTACCCAAAGGAGAAGGAGTCAGATGCCCTGCACACCAGCCAGGGGCTCCTCCCCTGGGGACAGCCGGGACACTGGGGAGGGGGACTGTTTATTTATTTGCAGAAGAACCTAGTGAGGAGGCCTGGCTGGGGAACACTGAAATTGTCATCGAAGTCCTAATGGCCTCCTAATGGGAAAATCTGGTTCAATATTAAGGACATACCAGCAATTTCAAGTCATCCTTTAAAACTGTAGCAGTAACTTTTTCTTGAAGTGGATGCCTTTTCATAAATCTTGATATTTTATCACTGTCCATGCTTTAAAAAAAACAACTAAAATGTCAGCTTTCTCATAACCCAGATTGCTGCATCAAGAAAGCATAATGGAAACACATACTACACTGTAAATAATATTTGCTAACTTTTTCTGTAATGTATCAGAAGGTTCATATTATGAATAAAACAGAGGGCAGATCGACGCTCCTGAGTCCCTATTGCGGGCATTCAAGCCAAATGAGGAAAAATGCAGGAAACTTCACTGACTCTTTCCTGTGGTTTTTCTGTTCGTGTGCGTGGCAAATACAGAAGAAGCATCTGAGAAATAAACCATTCCTGAGCTGTTTTAACTTCATGGGCAACCACTGAAGGCTGTTACCCATACATTTCACAGTGGGCACAAAAGCAAGAATATGGGCCAGGCACGGTGCCTCACACCTGTAATCCCAGCACTTTGGGAGGCCGAGGTGGGTGGATCACGAGGTCAAGAGTTTGAGACCAGCCTGGCCAACATGGTGAAACCACCTCTCTACGAAGAAGACAAAAATTAGTCAGCATGGTGGCGTATGCTTGTAATCCCAGTTACTTGGGAGGCTGAGGCAGGAGAATCGCTTGAACCCTGGAGGCAGAGGTTGCAGTGAGCCAAGATCGCGCCACTGCACTCCAGCCTGGGCGAGAGAGCAAGACTCTGTCTCAGAAAAAAAAGAAAAAAAAAAGCAAGAATCTAAAAACTAGTGACTGTGTTTCCAGGGAAATCTGCCTACATACAAGAGAGGGAGAAACTGTTTGCTTGCAGCCTTGTTTGTGCCTTTGCCCCGCAGTGTTTGTCCTGTTTATAATGTTTGTCTTTACTTCATAATGTATTTACCGTGCCTCAGTGTGAGACCAATGCCTTTGTCATGTGTTGATGAAACAAGCGAGGTCAGGGTGCATCTACACAGGTAGTGGGATGGATCCTGGAAACTAAAGTCTTATTTCCTAGTGCTGATATTTCTCATTTGTTAGTTATGGAATTTTAAGCTTTTATCTGTTATTAAATTCTATGCAAAATTGATTTTTGGATTAGATTTCGTCTTTTTTTTTTTTTACATTTTCAATTATAATTAAATCCTCCATAATCATCAAGGGTTGAGTAGAACTGGTGTTGGCAAACTCCTACTGAGCATCAGTAACTCAGTGTGAACAGGGTTAGTGAACCATATTAAAGGAATAGTATTGCCTTTTCATTTTCATTTCAATGAGATTCAACTTGTAATAAATATATTTGCATACTGATATCGCAAATAAAATCCAAAAATTACACACACACACACACACACACACACAACAATAACAACAACACATAGACACTTTCACATACTTGGAATGTAAACAATTTCCAGATCTTCAAGAACATTGCTAGACTCTCTATACCAAAAAGCCCAAGTGCTTGAACCGCATTCATGTAAGCCTATTCGAGGGAGACTGCTCCCGATGATGCGTGGGGAGTTTATACACGGACACTGATGAGAAAAGAGAATCGACGTTTTGAACTTTAGTAACTTTTCCAATGTTCATTTCCTTTCTTTAATTTGCTGTTGAACAATAAAACAAGACAAAAAACCTGCTAAGAGAAAATGAAATTTGGCTCAAGTTATCAAGTTGTTAAATCTGAATAGTAAAAATAAATTTAAATACACTATTTTAAAAAATGATTCTGGCACCTGAAATTTAAATTAATAATGAAAATATGTTCTTTGAAAGATACAGAATTTCAAAATATAGTGATCTCATTGCAAATTTCATTAATTGAAAAATTAGAGTTTCCCAATAAGTTCTTAAAAAAAAAAAATCTCCATAGAAGGTATTTTAACGTATACGCTAACTTAGGATATCTTGAAATGTTACATGAGTATGTCCCTATTAGTTTTAAGCAGCACAAACTAAACCTTAAAACTGATTTTAAATGCTTAAATAGGGAAATATGTAAGGTGTTCCTGTACCTTATGTTGGTTGTTGTTATCGAGTTATTTGAGTAGTTTTTAGATAACTATCTGATCACTAATGATCAGAGTAATTGATATTCTGCAACTTCTATTCCTGATCCAATACTTCAGTAAGCCAGTCATTACCTATCTAAAGCAAATAAATAAATAAATGAAAGCAAATAACTTCAATTTTTCAGATATCAAAAGCTTAATTAAAATGAAGTTAATGTCAACAATTTTAGATGCAAAAATATTCCCCAAAATGAGTGTCAAATTGACAGGGAGAAGGTGACATATTTTGCTAGTCTTTCCTATGTTTTTACTCTGAAAAAAAGAACCTACTTTTCCATTTGAAAATCTCTACCAAGTGGGTCAAATCCAAATAACTAACAATTTGTTCCATTCATTAATCGTGTAAGCTCTAAAGATGTGTTTTTGAAAAAAGTATATTAATATTGATGGACACATTTGGCAAAGCAAGATCAGCTATATACAAAAGCCATTTTAAACAGCCTCTTTAATAAGGTAGGAGAAGAAAAATACCAGCGCACAAGAGTATGTGTTTAATTAGGAGGTATACTGTATTTTGGAACATTCTAATGAATAATAAATGATGTTTTATTTCCTGTGTCTTAGACACAAAGCCAAATAATCAAGAATCAAAGCAACTCTAAGTATTAGGTAACAATCAGTAAACTTGGGCAAAATTCTCTTTCCCTCTCAAGTTTAATTGGCTCATTGTTCCCAGGAACTATAAACCATGGGGTTGGTGGCAGTGCCGAAGTTTACTTCTATAAAGGAAGATTAACATATTCTGGAACTTTACACTAATCCTTGTTTTGAGTTAACTCAAGCAGATTGGATTAGTAATTCTTACCTACCACCCACTAGAAGGGACCCCAGCCTCTTTTCTTTGACAACCAGTGGTATTGTACACCTTCTGTGCATTATCTCCCACTGAAAACAGTCTCCAGGAAGAAACTGTGTTAAAGGAGAAAGAAATTGTTTTACATGAGGGGAGCAAGAACCAAGCTTCTCAAAGCTGAAGCGGGTTGTTTGTCTATTATCAGCTTGGTGCACATTTGGTTAATTCAGGCAGTGGTGGGTATTCTGAGAAGTTCATTAAACATTTCCTCATCAGTGAATTGGCTTTTCTCTTCTCCTCATTTGGGGAGGGCTGCTGCCGAGAGGCAAGAGGAAAGCCTCCTCCCTTCAAGCCCTCCTAGAACCATTTCTGGCTCCTTTCTTCTCCTTGGAATCTCTCAACTCTCAGATATGAACCAGAAGTAAACTGAACAATTCTCTAGGGAAAATTATTTAGCCCTGTTCTTAATAATACAATGACCTTACCTTCCTATTGATGTGAAGTCGTTATAGAAAGAACACAAACAAACAAAAAATCAAGTTCTGCTGAGATGCCTTTGGCCTGTAGGTTCAGATCCCCACAGGCCTATGTCTGTTGGCACGTGCCTGAAGAATTTTGATTTTGCATTTTTGAATAAATGGCTTAACATCCCTTTTTATTCTTATCTTTAACTTTCTAACAATCTTAAACTGTGACCACTATTCATGATCTACCTCCATTCTGTAAAGAACAAAACCATAGAAATCCGCTGCTGTCCTTGTTTTCGTGGTTGCTTTTGCTACAGAGCAGCCAGCTGGCCCTTTTGTAATGCTAGGACATAGTCAATCACTGTTTTAACATTAAACATTATTAGAAGCAGGTAAAATATTTAATTTTTTGTTCTACGAGTGAAAAGTCTAAATATGAATTCTTGTTTTACTTCAAATAACAAATACAACGTAATTTGAAGCAGAATTGCCAAGAAGTTGATTTTAAAAATTAAGCTGATGTTTAAAATTACTTTACCCTATTCCTTTACATGAATTCCAGCCAAGTGAGAACAACTGCCTACTAATTATTAAATAGGGAATAATGATCTATGATTTTGAGGAATTTGAAAGAGACAAAGCAAGAGAGAGTTACTTAGCATCCACTTGGAGCCAACCACTAGCCTAAGCCATTTATACACAATTTTGTGTAAAATAGACATTAGTTTTCCCATTACACAGATGCAGAATCTGACAGGTTAGATAGTGTTCCCAGAACAATATAGTGAGCATGAGGATTTGAACCCGGGTCTCCAATACTCATATTGTTTTAGTACCAAATATCTTATGTTTCACATAATATCATTTTGAGAGCTATAAGTTCATAACTTAAGAACAATGATTAGTATACAAATGAACTTGAGCAACATTCTGGCCACCCAGCAGATGACACTGGCCGAAGGAATGAGAGAAAGGAGAGGTAGGACTGAGAGGTGAGCTTTGAACAAGACCCTTACCTAGAAGAGCAGGCCTAGGTAGGACTTGAAACAGCCTTAACAGTCAAGGTCACCTATGGTGATGAATACCTGGAAATGTTATAAAGAGATCTCCCAGTGAGGACGCGAGGGCTTCAAGAAGGAACATCACCTGCTTCTACATTGTGCTTCCTCATCTTTTCCTTCCCCCAGCCTTCCCAGTACCGTTCAATCTCAGCCAGGAAATCAGCCCAGCCATCTTTCTGGCCCTTAAAGGAAAGTCACAAAGAAGTCAGAACCCAAAGCCCTGACCCCCTCCGCACGACTCTGTTTGCCTCTTACTACTGCCTCGATCCTGTTTTCACCGGCTCAGAAATCTTGATCCAATGACACCCTCTCCATCCCTCCCTCTCTCCAGGCCCTCTGTGGTCTTTTACCATAACGAAAAATTATATAGTTACTGTCGCTGTTGGGTGAATACACACATACACACACACACACATTACTGTCAGCCCAACTCTAGCCTTCCTTAGAGGAATGCCTTCCAAACAACCCTGGGCAGGACATACACGTTTCTGTGCAAGATAAAAGGAGTGAATAGATTCTAATCTTTCCTCAGGCATCATGCACAGTGAAAGGAGTGGGAGAAACCAAGTGTTACCTTTCTTTTTCTTTTCTTTTTCATTACCTCCTATGTGTTAGCCAGGGATGACAAATAAGTTTCCACTGGGCGGTCATCCCCAGCAAGTGGCAACGTCCATGGAAGCCTCCTGTGGAAGAGGGTAAGCCTCTGCTCATCCTCAGTTGCACAGTGCCACAACGACCCACTCCAGCACGCCAGCAGTCTGCACCAGGAAGGAGCACTGGCTTAGCTCTACTGGCAAAGACAGGCTAGGTTTCAGAATGTACTTTCCATACTACATTTCACAACTTCAACTTTGTTTAAAAACTTTGTCATAGTAGAATATTCCTTTAATATGTATCAGATTTCCCAATCTATTAGTCAACATTTGTTGGGTGGTAGTGAAAGAGAACCAAGTCAAGCTAGTGTAAGCCTTAAAAGGTATTTGATCTGCTCTCTTAAGTGAGAAGTCCCACTTCTCATTTAAGGAACTTCAGGCACAGCTAAATCCAGGAGCAAATGTCATTTAAATTCTCTGTCTCTCAGATTTACCTTCAACTATATGTGAGCCGCATTCACTCTGCTTTGCAAATGTCCTTACTTAAAGGGCCTGGGGAAGATGGCTGGCAGCACTTCCCAAACACACACACATACATGTTCTCACGCTAAATGGGGAAGAAATGCTAAAATTGCCAAATGACATGCATATTTCATTCATTCTAGAACTTCTTCCTTCTTTCCTTCCTATTTCTCCTTCTTTCTTTTCCTTTTTCCTTCCTTCCATCCTTTCTTCTTTTCTTTAATTTTTTCAGTATTTAGCATCTCTGCAATCAGAATACATCTTAAACTTGCTGTCACCAGATGGCAGTTGAGACACTACTCAAACATGTTCACTACCCGAACACATTGTCTTTACCTGAACATGTTCCTCAGAACTGGCAGAATGGATGTCAGTGGCTTAGGAAAAACCCCCAGAGACTGTAATACTCTTTTCAGAAATACTTCATCACTGATAATCTTGATGAGAATACTGGTTGGAAAAACATGTGTAACAGCAACTGCAAGTCCAAAAATAATTCAGAATTGAACACTGCCTGTAAAGATGTGTTAGAAGGACCATTAGTTTTGCTGACATTTTATTTTTATTTATACACAAGTGTAAGATATTATAGAAATTGGTGTCACTATAAGTCTAAAGAAGCGCTTTCAGTAAATATAAAATAAAATTCCATAATGATGCATCTTAGCACAAATGAAGCAAGTGATGTCTACAAATTCATATCCATTTTCTGTTCACTAGAACAGAATTGTAGACAAGTCCCAATTCCGAGCTGACAGAAGTATTGTTTTATGTCATTATAATACTATTTATGATTTTCATTTTATTTTATCTACACATGAAATTGTGGGTAAGGAGATAACAGAGTTTCCTAAGGATAGTATAGCAGAAAGCATGCAGACCTTAGAGAAAGAACCCAAGATTCTTGAGTTCCAAGCCTAGCCCTAGCTGGAAATCATAGGGGACTCACTTAACCTATCTGGACTTTACCTAACCTTACCTGTAACAGAAATTGAATAATCACTAAGATCTCATCTGGTTATAATATTTTTAAAACTAACAATGTAATATATGTACTATTAAAAACCTAGTGTTCTGATTCTAGAATTCCATGAATTATTTTAGAATGCATTAAGTATGACCGTATCACACAGAAAGTGTATCCCAAAACATTAAAAGTATATTAAAGCCAGCAACACCCATGGTTTTTCCTAAATACATCAAAATAGCACAAAATATCAGGTTAAACATTATTCAACATTTCTTTTTTATCGGTCCATGCTAAATACACTGAAATATCCAGTGTGTTAACGAGTTTAACATTATTGGGCCACATCAGGAAACGGTGACTCCTGTCGCTAGGTTATTTGTTCAGTAGGTTGATTTTTGTCTGAACAGAAAAGAGTCAGTCAATTTCTTAATTTCTTCCCAAAGAAGCAAGAGAAGGAAGTGGTTACCCAGGAAGCAGACCAGACCAAAGGTGTCCCACAGCTAAAAATCAGAGTTGAAAGAAACGACAACTTGATGTTCAAAATTACACAAAAATAGAACCTGAAGTTTCTGTTAGAGCACAATGCAGACTAAGTATTCAGCCTATAAAAGTCTCCCAACCCAAGAAACAAAGGAAGAAAATATGTGATAAACAGCAATATCAGCAGCTCTAACGAGGCTGGGTGTCAGCTCCTGTATGGAATATCAAGGCAATCATTCTTTATTTCATTCTAGTTTTCTCTTACTCATTTCTTCTCATCACATCTGCAGAGAAACCCCATGCTGTTTGTGCCTCTGATTTCTGCATAACATGTAAATAGTAAGAAGCAGAAAAGGGAAGAAAACCAAAAACCTTCATTAAGCTCCGGAAGTCCAGTATTTGCTGAATGTATAACAGAGCCTGCTTAGCAGTTTCTTTTGGTGAGGAAATGGACACAGTTAAAAAGTTTTCCAGGGCTGCAAAAGGCATAAGCATCTAGAATAAGAATAAGTCTTAGATTCCTGAGCCATTGATTAAATGTAAAATTGAGCTTTCATTTCAACAATGACTGCATCAGGACTTTTACTAGCACAAGATAATTTTGGTATAGACATAAGGAAAATTTTTCTAATATGAATAGGTAAGATGGTAGAGTGTGCTACAGAGGGAGAGAAAGCAACCTCTGCCTTTTCAGAAGTATCAGCTAATGTATTCATTCCATAGAACCACTGCTGATATGGTACCCTTTTAACCCTTTTAGACACGGAAGTATTTTATTCCCATTCATCTCCCTGACTGCTTCTTTCTAGTTTCCTTCAATAACTCTTACTTCCTCTTATTGTTCTGACATTCTCCTGTGTCCCAAAGTACTTTGTCTATGTTGCTTTCAAAGTGTGCCCCAAACTAAACGTAAGACTCCAAGAGTGGTCTGACCAAGAAAGAAGAGAATAGTTCCAGTTGGCTCCCTTTTTATCTGCACTAAAGTATTAATGCAACCAGTGCTTCCTTTGTTGTTCATTTTATTGTAAACCTTTACTTCATTTTGATGTCAATACGAATACCTGAAACATTCACATGCTATTATGTCACAATTTCCCCAGCCTATACTTGCTATTATTTTCTGGACCCAAGTACGGGACTTTACATTTTTCTTATTAAATTCCTTCTTGTTAGATTTGGCCCATTGAGATATTTTAAAATTCTGATTCTGCCATCCAGCAGATAGCTTTTCCAATGAGCTGCAGGCCATTTGCAAATGTGATTAGCATCCCAGCTACATCATCATCCAAGTTATTGATAAAAATGGTAAAAGCAGACAAGAGAGCCTGGCAACAGTGGAGTCTAAACCTCCCTCCAGGAGTGACATTCATGTTGGTGCCTGTGTCAGTCAAGGTCCAACCAGGAAAACAGAAACCACCCTGAGCATTTAAAACAGAGAGAATTTAATACAGGGGAGCTGTTTCACAGAAAATGGAAGATCTGAGAAGCCAACTAGAGAATGATAAGGCAACCCAGAAAGCAGCAAGAGTGGGAAGCCACTGTCACTCATAGGCTGGCACAACCAAGGGAGCAATGTTAGATGAACCCACCAGGAAAAGGTCAGAGCCAAGCAGGAGATGCAGCCGTGCTAGCCTTCGCCCTGTTCACCTAACTTAGCTGGAAGCCGCTGATGAAGGAGCTTGGGAAACACAGCCTGTTTAGGTCAACCCCGGAGAAAAAGAACAGAAGAGCAGAAGGATAAGAAGCAGATTTGAGTTCACACACACCCAGGACCGCTATAGCCCTTTTTGGGCAGGGTTGTTTAATCAGTTACTAATGGATTGTTCTCGAATCCAAGATGATTTCTCCATCTTGTTTGTAAGAAAATAAGGAAAGAATTTCTTAGGTGTCCTGGTGAAATCCAAATCCATAATATTGACCCTATTTAACTTAATCTAGCAGACTGATAGTCCCACTAAATGAAGAGATAAGACTACTCTATAATAACTAAATTTTAGTGATTCTTTGCTTTCTCATTTAAATCTACACAAATTATTATTCTATATGCGCAGGTTAGCAAACTACAGCCTATAAGCCAAATCTAGCTCATCATTGATAAAGTTCATTGAACACAGACATACTCATTTCCACATTGTCTATGGCTGTTTTCACACTGTAAAGGCAGAGTTGAATCATGGTGACAGAGACCATGTGGCCTACAAGGTCCAAAATATCTACTCTCTGATCCTTTACAGAAAAAGCCAACCCTTGGTCTATACTTTGCAGACTCCATCTGCTTCTATCTTTTAAACAGCAGACATTTCTCATCTCTGCTCTTTTTGCTCCTCTCCTGTTTTCTATTTTACCTCTATCATGGTCAATTGTGGTTGTTATGGACTGAATATTTGTGTCCCTCCAAAATTCATATATTGAGATCCTAACCCCCAATGTAATGGTATTGGGAGCTGAGGCTCTTGAGGGGTGATTAGGTCATGAAGGCAGAGCCCTATAAATGATTATCCCTGCAACTGGATCAGTAAAGAGAGAACTTCAATATGGCAAGAAAAAGAGTGAATCATTAAGGTTCTATTGGAATTTGCATACAAGTTAATCGCCAAGGAGTCTTTAGTCAACCTTTTCAAAACTGACATTAAAGCACCTTGAAAGAGCCATGTCTGGAGATTCTAGGTAACAACTCTATTTTTCAATTGCTATTCCACTTGTCCATCCCCTGCCCCAACCCATGACTCTCCATTAATAAAGTTGCTGTAACTTAACCCTACGTTAGTATAACCAGCATACCTGAGGAGCTCTGAAAATTTTGTTACAGTCCATTGAGCCACAGAAAGTCTTTCCAGCACCTAAGGAAGAAATGATGTTTATTCACATCTATTCCTTTCTCTCTTCTCAATTCATGAAGAGGTCTTGGCCCGACAAAAATCGTAAAACCCCAAACTTCACATACAGTAAGTCTTATCATGGGTCTGATGAAATGTGACTGGTCTAAATAAATTTGATTGGGCAAACTATTTTTATCTCACTGTCAGCCAATATCAGGGGCTTCAGGGCTGTTTTATTGATCAAGTTGACTTTTTTAACATTTTGAAATCTGCATAACTACCCAATATTGCATTGTTTTTTCAGTGTGAAGCTTTTTCCTGGATATCTTGAATCTAAACCTTTAGCATAATTGAGACTTTTGTGCATCCTTGAAGTTAGCATTTTGTTTATTTGCTTATTTGTCTTAAATAAGCCTTTACTTTTAGACTATCACTCCTTTATTCTAACACTCGCCTGTCCTTACTGTTGTTAGGTTTGTAGATCTTTCGCATTTTTGAATTTTAAAATTATATCTCTTTTTATATTACTATATTGAAATATTTTACAAGTATTCAGATAGTTAAAACGTTAAGATCTGTAAGATAATGTCATTGTTATTCTAAAATTAAACATGAAAGTATTCTGCCAAAGAGCCTTTGTTCTGAGTCTCTAGGAAGATGAGAAGCTCACAAAAGTGAACTATTAAATGATCTAGACTATTTCCAACCATTCTTTAGTTTCAAACCACAGTGCTGATTATTTGTTTTTAAATATTTTTATAGTTAATAAAAAATATAATTAAATGTAAGGCTTCATTATACTTCTAGTGCTAACCTAAAACTGTTTCAAATGACCTTTATTTTATTATTTCACAACGGCCTTTTGTTCTGGGTTTTTCCATCTGTTTGCTAAGCATTTTTCAATGAAAGTCTCAATTAGAAGAAAAAAGGGAGGAGGGGGACAATCATTTAATTCAAAAATTAATTCGGAGATCAGGCAACTGACTTAGGCTCATGCCAGCAACTTAAGGCTTTTCAGCTTTGGCCACATGATCCAAAGGAACTGAGCAACAACTGTCTAGCTGCTTTAATCCTCCTTAATTTGAGTGCAAAGAAACTCACATGTGTTTCTAAGAACATTGTTGGAGTACAAGAAGTCCATTTCTGGGGGACACCATCTAATGCCCTTGTTTTGCTGATCTCACTGTATTCTAAATTAATTTTTAAACTGCACATAAGCAGAGAATGAGGTGGGGCTGGGAGTGGGGAGTCGCTAAAAGCAAGGCTGTGTCCTGTGTTGTTAAAACAACTACTAAATGAGTCTTCAAAGACTTTCTTCATACCACAACATAAGTTGTGATAAAGCTGGTCATGAGAAAGACAAAAGTACGTACTGCTCCCCTTAACTTATCTCCGAGAAGCTGGTGAAAGGCGCCGGAGAACACAGCCTGGCAGGCTGCTTCTTTTCCTTTGTTTGGAACCCTCTGGGTTCACTGGCATTTAGGAGAACTTAATTAAAATCCATGGATAATTTTCCAGGAAGTAGATTAAACCTTTATGGTGAATGCGTTCTGTTAAGAGACTTTAATTCTCTCTGACTTGTTTAACTTGGGAGGGGAAAAGCCTAAAGATTGAAAAACTGGTGTGTTTTCTATGCATTTTAAGTCTGCAGAGATGATGGGCAACTGAATTCTCAAAACGTTTTATCTGGGGTTTCCTCATCAAAATGGAAAGTCAGAAAACTAGCTGGGGCTGGACCTTGCTGGACAAAATTGTGGAGCAGGTGCTTCTGTCTTCAGTGCTCTCTGTTTCTGCTTTCTTCAGCCTTCTTTCCCCTTGGTTCCCATCTCCAGCTCTTCAAAGAACCTCCCTCCCTAATGCAAAAATCCTCCCTCCTCTTTCACCCACACACAGCCAAACTTACTCTCAAGAAAGAGTTGGATTGAACCATTCAAACCAAGGAGTAAACAATAATTACTGTTTACTGTCTCTTGCTTTCTGCCAGTCCCCAGTCTAAGCACAACACATGGATCGTCATTTGATTCTCACAGGAGCCTTATAAGGTAGGCATTATTCTTATGCATATTTTAAGGACCAGGATTGAGATTTGCCAGAATTCACAAAAGGATTCCAATCCAGGAAATCACATAAAAAAACTTGTTCTCTTAATCATACAACTCGGTAATTATGCCTTAGTGTATGGATATTAGATGGCTGTTAACACTTAGTGGTTTGCTTTTCCCAGAGTGGTTACATTTGACTAGGGAACACAGCCTTAAGCAAAAGTGTGAAGCTGTAATTGTGTATGTTTCTAATCTGTGGAGCCTACCTGAGGCCCCCAAAACCCAATCCTGGAAGCAGTTGCCATTGGCCTTCATGACACTAATGAGTCAATTAGGAGATGGAATTAAATAATATTCTTAAAGCTATAACACAGAGTTGGTAAGAGTTAAGATATTCAGGGAATCCCAGTCCTCTTGGTTATATGAATCTTCAGTCATGTAATCCAACTTCTTACCCAAGCAGGATGTCTCTTTCCGAATCCTTGAAAGATAGTCTTTAAGCCTCTTACTTCCAATGCCAGAGAGCTCATTGTACGCCTCAGCTGACTGATCTTCACTAATTGTTAAAACATTCTTATTTGTATTGAATGCAAACCTGCCTTCCCTGTAAGTCTCATCTGCATGGAGGGTAAGACAAACAGGAGAGCTGCTTTCCTCCGGGGTCCTCAGACCTTCCCAAATAAAATGATACCCTCAAGGGCACTATCATGAATGAGAGGGAACACAAGTTGACTCAGGATTTAAAACCCCAAGAGACCAGCCCCACCAGCTCTGGGGATGAAATTTTTACCAAATTTTACCATTTTCCACAGCAATTACATAGTTAGGGAGCCTCATTCTGGGGGCTAGTCCTTTAATCTCCCCAAACCACCTGACATCCAGTCTCCCTTCCATTCCTCAATCCACAGCCTAAATCATTTGACCTTGACAGCATCTTCCCCTGTTATCTACCCCTCCCCGATCCTGGCTTCTAACAATGACTCAAAAAAACAGCAAAGTGGGATTCATGTGTCAAGTGCTGTGATGTGTACATTTTCATAATGGTGACCTGATTTCACAGGCCCAGATGATTTGAAGATTTCAATATGTGATTATTTTCAGAACTCATGGCTGTATTAAAAAAAAAATGTTAGTCACTCTGATGAAAACAAACAGCAAATCAATAAGAAACTGCCTTTAACAAGCAGATTGCGAGGTCAGGAGTTCAAGACCAGCCTGGCCAATATGGTGAAATCCCGTTTCTACTAAAAATACAAAAACGTGCCGAGTGTAAAAATTAGCCGGGCGTGATGGTGCACACTCATAGTCCCAGGTACTCAGGAGGCTGAGGCAGAAGAATCACTTGAACCTGGGAGGTGGATGTTGCAGTGAGCCAAGAACACACCACTGCACTCCCGCCTGGACAACAGAGTGAAAATCTGTCTCAAAAAAAAAGAAAAAAGAAAAAAGAAAAAAAAAGAAACTGCCTTTAAGATATGAATAAAGAAAAGGAACAGTCTATGAATGAGATATGTGCCCCAAAAAGCAAGCTTAGTGTGCTTCAAGTTTGATAAGCTGATTTCTGGAAACTAGGTAGGTTTATTAAGGGAGGAAAGTTTTGTTCCTCCTGAAACTATCATTAGGAAAGGCTGACAGGACAAGAGGGACTCAACACTTGGCCTCCAAACTCAGACCCAGGGTTTTACCTAGTCCAAGAGGTAGCCCTGGCACTGGGCCAGGTATTCAGCCTTCTGTACAAACTCAGCTGATGAAGAAGTGCCACTCAAGTAATTAAAACAGGATAGGAGAAGAGACAGGAAGGGCTGGATTCTCTCCAGTGTTGACGACAGCCAAGTTCTGGGCCGTTGCCTAGAGTGGCTATCCCAAGGAAAAATCAGTAAAAAGTGCCAACATTTTGTGAATATATTTTGGGTATGCTGAGGAGAGATTAAATCAGAGGGTTTCATACCTTTTTTTTATTATTATTTCAATTTTGAATCTTGATATTTTACCTTTTTTTTAAACTAGCTGAATGTAGCATTGGATTGGATGCTACATTGGATCCAATGATTGGATAGTAGAAGTAATCAGCACATAGACCTTAAGCTATCCAAGCCAAACATCATAGTGTGTTAGAAAAAGCAATGACTAGGAGTTAGAAGCCAGTTTTCAAGTCTCAGCTTCAACACAATTAGCTGTGATCTTGAGTAAGTCACTTAAGCCTATGAACTCCTGTGAGAGAAGGACTTCAAGACCTCTTACATGTCTTCTAATGTAGTTTTGCCACGCCACCCAACAGCTTGCACCAAAAGATTTATCTATCTAGGTCAGGAGCGGTGACTCACGCCTGTAATCCCAGCATTTTGGGAGGCCGAGGCAGGCGGATCACCTGAGCTCAGGAGTTTGAGACCAACCTGAGCAACAAGGTGAAACCCTGTCTCTACTAAAAATACAAAAATTAGCCGGGTGTGGTGGTGCATGCCTGTAATCCCAGCTACTCAGGAGGCTGAGGCAGGAGAATCGCTTGAATCTGGGAGGCAGAGGTTGCAGCAAGCCGAGTTCGCGCCACTGCACTCCAGCCTGTGTGACACAGCAAGACTCAGTCTCAAGAAAAAAAAAAAAAGACTTGCAGGTAATAGATAGAATAGGCTCCAGTGTAGGGTTAAGTTGCAGGGGGAAACTTCTATAGTCCAAATCCTATCCAATGACTCTGAAAACACAGGGCCAGATAACCACAAAGGACTTTTTATATTCATACTTTTGACCCAACTCATTTAAGTCAGAAAAGTCAGGAAAAGCAAGAGTGAACACATATGATTCCAAAAATAGTCCCGGACCTGCTTTATGGAGACCTCCTGAATAGGGTAGTGTGGCTAGGATGAAAGGTAGTCCAGCAGCACAAGCCAGCCCGGAAGAGGAAGCAGTCACTCTTGCTCTTTTCCTTGCACATGTATGCTGGCCAGAAAGGGCAGACACTCTGTAGATGTCATGAGCAGGACCCAACCTGGAGACCTTGATAAAGCAGTCAAAGTTTTCCTTCTGCAGCCCAGTCTCCTCTTTCTGCCATTTCCCCCTGAATTAGACTTGTTGCTGGCAACCCTTTGATTCAGAGATCTGGCAGTGGGAGTTCTGAGAAAGTAATCCTTTAGAGTTATTTTTAAAGATGATCATTAAGACAATGCTACATTCAGCTAGTTATACTTAACTACGTATTATGCTGTTAGATTCACAGTTATCCCTCCACACATGCATAATGGTCAAAAATAAAGTGAATACCAATGGTTTGGCTTCCAATTCTCTACGCCTCTTATCCTGTAAAATGGGAGGACTTCCATAACCCTTTTGGCATGGAATGTAGTTAATTCCATTTGTGAACAGAGACACCAAATCTGCTCCAAATTTTGACTCAATTATCACCTGGGTTACAAGTTGCCTACTTCTATGCTTTTTCATTTGAGCAGTATTTTTCTATGCTGTAACCAAGCTTCTTAAGCCAGTTATTAGCTATTGTGCAAGGTAACTGCAGGACAACAAAGAGTTAAGGTATTATTATCCAAATGCGTTCCAGCAACCCAAGAACATCATGTCCTCCTGATTGCTGGGAAACTAAAGCAGAATTCCCCCAAATATTTGAATCTCCCAAAGAAAAGAGCAAGATTGAGGAGGAAGACCAGACTGGAAAACAAAAGAGAGAAGGAACCTCCAGGGGGAGGTGGCAGATGGTCCACCAGGTGGACTTTGACAGTCCACAGAACTGGCCAAACTGACTGGTGGACCAGGCAATTTTTAGCAATGATTGCAGTGTGAGCCAGAGTGCACCAGCCATATGGCACAGTGCCAGTCATCACTCCTAGTGACATTCCAACCACATAAGCAATACATTCATTGCTGGAAGGGGGTTGAGGGGCACTGGGGAGAAAGTGAAGAAGAATAGGCAGGCAAGCGGGATGGAATAGAACATACCCACAACCGAAATCTAACAGGTTCCAACATGTCTGAACAGGTAACTAGTAAGGTGGCTTAACCTTTGTTCTCTGCACACCCAGGAACATTGCCCTCTGAGCAAGATTTGATTTACTCAAAGAAGTAATTAAATCTGGTGGCATAGTGCTAATCAGGATAGCATTCAGCACTCGGAGCTGGAAAATTCTTTCTCTCCCCTTTGTAAATGCCCAAACCCTGGGCACCTTATTATTCAGGTTTCTAATTAAAAAGAAACAAGAACAGTTCAATAACCGGGAGCAATCCATCATGCTCACAACCTAATAAAAGAATGCAGGGTCGCGAAGACACTCTCCCCTCTACTGAGTACTGTAAGACTCCACCGCGAGAAAGCAAGGAGTTGCTTGGTTCTTTACCTCTCTGCTGACTTAACTGTCATATTGCATAGTTGCTGCTAAACTGCACGAAAGGTATTTGTAATCTCATGACGGTGACTGGAAGGGGTTGAAGGACACAAATTAAGTCTCAGAGCAGTACAGCTGACTAAGAATGGAAGGTCAGTCAGTTGACTCTTCCCACAATTCCCCGAACAAGGCAATTATTCATGAAGGAAATTTCAAATTATTTTCATTAGACTTGTGTTTTACCAATCTAACCAAAGTGATTAATTAGGGATTAAAATATTTACTCTGCACATGCTGCCTTGGCTCAGCACTAGCATATTTAAGCGTTGTGCTAAAAGGGTCAGCTGTTTCCAGTATTGTTTGGAATTCATTTCCTATTTTCCATGTAAAAGGGCACTGACATGCATGTCTATACCATACTTAGGGTCTCTCCAGGCACCAAACTGGAGAAGCAGGAAGAGGCTCCAGAGTTCCCACCCTTTGGCCTCAAATTTCTTCCTTGTTAGAACCACTTTGTGTCAATGGTCATCGTTTTTCTGTGTCTGTGTCTTTGGAACAAGGTATTTAGAATGGCTGGGGGCAAACAACAACAGCCCTGAGTAATGGCACGTACAGAGCACGCTGTACGGAGAGATATACCATGGCACACATGTGGGAGGGAGACCACAAGAATGGGGAGGTGGGTTCTGAGATTTTAAAGGGGATTCCATAGAGCAAGTTATAAGAATGGTTTCCAGTGTTGAGATAGTGGTAGCAAGATTGGTTATTCAAACAGGCCCATGACTCACTTGTTCCAGGGGTGCCCAGCAGGACTGGGGCATTTATATGTGTTTCAATTTACTGCCACTTCAATGGGACTCCAAATGGGACATGAGTACTGGAGTTATGCCTTGTTTACTCATAAGTTTCCAACCTTTTAAGAGATTGCTAAGACTCTGCATGGAAGGAGATGGGAGAACTGCTTTCTTATACTGCTACTGGACACCTTCACTAAAGGGATGAGACCCACAGGGGTCTGCACCTCTGAAGGTTCGCAAAGGGTTGTTAAAATGATGTGGATGATGCTTAGGAATTTTTCATTTTGCATCCTGCCAACAGTGCTAATCATATTTCTTCAGTTGTTCTCTCCTAGCCTTCAGAGATAGAGAAAAAAAAATGTATTTATAATTATATATGCATAGGAATAAGTCAATTAATTATTCTGGAAACAGAGATGGTGAATACAAGGTGGTAAATAAAACCATGAGCCTTGTAGGATATAGTTGAAGAGGAGAATAGTAAGTCCAAGACTTTGTCTGCAGGGACAAGCAGGGCTCAGGATGAGAAGGGAGAAGCACTGCTGTCAGAAGAAGAGGGAGCCCTGTATCAGCAAAACTACCAAGGTAGGGTGCACTGATGCCAAGGCTGAAAAATGTCCAATAGAGAGGGATGGATCCACAGTATCCCAGGCAGGAGAGAAGTCCTGGATAGGTCAGAAGAAGGTATTCATTGACAGAGAGATCAGGAGTTTCAGTGGAGCACTGAGGCCATAAGCCAGGTTGGCTGGAGCCCAAGGAGACAGCTGGTGTAGAGAGGTGGATATGGCAGCAGGTACAGCGGCACAGCTCTGTAGTTTATCTAGGAATAATAATAATAACAATGAAAATAATGCGTGGGGTGCTTTCCATGAGCCAGGTACTACGTAAGCAATATTTCACTTTCTTTAATCCTCACAACTATCCTATGACCGTTTTATACACAGCTATTAAGAGCCAGAACCAGAATTCAAACCAGATCTGCCATGAAGCAAGGCTTATGCTCTTAATGAGCACAGAACAGTCTTAAGAGGAGAGAAATGGAAGGGGGAGAAAAGGGGTTGATGGGAGCACTGCTGGGGAGCATTGTGCTGCTAGTGAAGCCTTAAGGGATAAGACATGGAGAAATAAATCCAGGGGCATCTTTCACTCCAGAGCAAAAGGGTGGTCTACAACAAGGGTCCCCAACCTCCAGATATCAGTCTGTGGCCTGTTAGGACCAGGCCACATAGCAGGAGGTGAGTGGTGGGAGAGCGAGCGAAGCTTCACCTGGATTTATAGCCGCTGCCCATCGCTCGCATTAGTGCCTGAGCTTTGCCTCCCATCAGATCAGCAGCAGCATTAGGTTCTCATAGGAGTGCAAACCCTATTGTGAACTGCACATGTGAGGGAGCTGGGTTCATGCTCTTTATGAGAATCTAATGCCTGATGATCTGTCAGTCTCCCATCATCCCCAGATGGTACCATCTAGTTGCAGAAAAACAAGCTCCAGGCTCCCAGTGATTCTACATTATGATGAGTTGTAAAATTATTTCATTGTATATTACAATGTAATAATAATAGAAATAAGGTGCGCAATAAATGTAATATGCTTGAATCACCCCCAAATCATCTCTCCCTCCCCCGGTCCATGGAAAAACTGTCTTCCATGAAACCAGTCCCTGGTATCCAAAAGGTTGGGGACCTCTGGTTAGAGACTCTAGGGAACACACTTAGATTGGGAACCAGCAGGTTTGGATTCTAATTTCCACTCAGTTCTTCAAAAGTCTTTTTACTTTAGGAAAGCCACTCAACCTTTGTGCCTTAGATTTTTCATCCATTAAACAAAAGCAATACTGCTTACCTTATCCAATTTATGAGGCTATAGTAAGGATGAAATACTGCAAATTAATTCATTAAAATGGCTCACAATATTTGGCAAATGATACGGGGCAAGCACTTTGCCAAACACTTCACGTGCGTTCTTTCCTCTAGCATTCATGATAACCCTATGCCTAGGTACTACCATTGCCATGAGATAAAAGAGAAAAGAAGAAATATTTCATAAAGTTCAAAGAACCACAAGCATGTACGTTTTATGATTATGGTTTTGTAGGAAGCAGTGGCATCCAGCTTAAAGAGGAGATGGTAAAAAAAAAAAAAATCTCTGAACCTTCTAGAAAAAGAAAAAGATAGAGGCTGAGGTAAGCCATGCATAGGTATGTAATTAGGAATCATGTAAAATAACTGAAGGCTCGGCTACAGGGGAAATTTTATAGAGAAGCAATGTTGGTTACCTGAAATTATGAATAACTGAATTGGGATAATCTTGGCTCTATTTCTGAGAGAGAATGTATCAGATATAAAACAAATTGATCTTGGCTAACAGCTTTGAAACATTATCTGCCCCTAGAAGTTGGACATGTTTCAGGGTATTTTAAGTCTTAAGGGAAGTTATACTTTCCTTTACCTTCTATCTAACTTTTATAGCCATTGCAACCTCACCAAGATGAAAAAGATGCATAACAGGATTTGCATTCCTTACTGGAATATGACTGCTGCAAGCAAACAGTTCAGAACTTACTTGTTAGCAATATTATTAGAAGTCTCAATCGTTTTCCTCACAGGGCAAAATGCCCTGAGGGGAAAGAAGGCACCTGCCACTTTCTAATGTTATTTAATCTTTTTAGTCTGTCTGAGCTGTAAACTGTCAATCACAGTTAATGTTTAGTCACCTTGAATGCTGTTTAATCAGTAGAATGCTTAGTATATCTATAAATACCTGATGACACAGGAATTAAGTCTTCACAATAATTACCCCTCTACATCATTGGACATCATTACTCACAGGCAAGGCCAAAACCATTTTTAATCTCTCACGGTTGTTCAGTAAGAAATGTTTCATTACTGCCACGTAACTGGAATGGTTATTTCACATGGAGAAAACAGGTAACTGAAATCTGCACATTGGGCTGTTTATAATGTCTGAATGGCCCCATCTGTCTTTAAATGCTGCTGATGACAGGATAATTATGATGATTGAACTGATTGCCAAGTGTATGTAGCAAGAAACAAGAGCAGCTCTGGTTCAGGATTTGATGTGATTCAACTTATGAAGGCCATTGAAAGAGGACTTTTTTTAATGTGAGGAAAAAAGGTCATAGGTCATGCAGTGTATTTTAATTGTTTATGTCTTTGTGGCAATGAATCTTCCTTCCACCTTTCCTTTCTATTTTTTTCTTCCTTTCTCACTCTGTTTTCTTTCATCCTTTTTGTACATTTTCCGATGTATGTATACTGAGTATATACTATTTTTACAAAGAAAAATCAAATACATTTTTAAAAGCAATAAAATTATAACCATTGATATTACACAAAATAAAGATACACTTGGTTAACATATTGCTCTGTTAAATCTGCCAACACTAGCTTCAAGTGCCTGCTTGCTACAGTTCTTGGAATGCTGGTCAGAGGACCCCAATCTCCAAATGGCTCTTTCAGCAGGATTATTGGGATGGGTTCGATTTTGAGGGCTGTGAAAATGCTGTTTGGTAATGGTGCAGAGTATTTTCTGTCACACTGCAAAGCCACCAGTAGTCTTCCTTTTCTTTCCTTCTTCCCTCCCTCCCTCCCTTCCTCTCTCTCTCTCCCCCTTCCTTCTTTCCTTCCTTCCTTCCTTCCTTCCCTCTCTTCTCCCTTCCTTCCTTTAATGTACTGTCTGCTTTTTTTTTTTTTTTTTAACAAAAAGCACAGGACTTTATAATTTCCATCACAAAAGCCAGATCTTTGCAGGCCAAGGGAGTGAGTTCTGCCTGTGAGGAGAAGGTGCCTACTTGCTTTGATGAGCCGGTTCTTTCTGCAGGACCACGATGATTGAGTCCTCGTGCATGAACCCTTTGGAGATGTAGCACTCATTGTTGACTGGCTTAGACTTTTCCTTGCCTTCCTGTTCTTGGGGACTTAGGTCCACACCTTTTTCACATCCTTCAGCACCATGTTGCAATGCCTGTGGAATTCCCAGAAGCCCAGGCGCTTCCTGGCAGTTAAAGAGCACTAGAGGGTTGTGCTTGACCCACTGTGTGAGCATGGAGCATGGCCTGTGCTGAACTCCTCCCACCCCTGTAGTGCCTCCAGAGCCATCTCTCTCTTTTCGGCTTGCTGATGAGGCTAAGGTGGTGGCTGTGTTCTCAGGTCATGCCCATCTCCTCCATGTTGCTTCTCCTATGGGGCAGTGATATGTGTTCTGCTTTTTTAAGGAGAACTTTAAAACTTGGATTTTTCTCTCTGGCTTAAAAGGGGTGGAGAAAACTCATTCACTCATTCATTCATTCATTTCACAAACGTTTCTCGAGCACTTCTACGTGTGCCAAGCCCTGCTCTGGATGCTGAAATACAGCAGAGAACAAAACAAAAATCCCTGCCTGCACTGAGATGAAACACAGGGGAGATGAAAGAAACAAGACAATTTACTCAGACAAATCGTGTGTATGATGGTGATAACTGCTATGGAGAAAGAATGGAAAGAAAGGAAGAGAAGTGAGTGTGTGCTGAGGGGTTGCAATTTAATTGGATGGTCAGAGAAACCTTGCTGATGAGGTAAGATTTGAGTCGAGGTGGTCAGGGACCCAGGTCAGATGTCAGACACCATCGTGGGGGCAGAAAATAGGAAGAAAAAAATGCCCTGCAGAATGTGAAAGGAGGAACAGCGGAGGGACTGGCATGGCAGGGGCATTGAAATGCACAGTAGTAGAAAATGAGGGCAAAGAGCTAACTAACCATGGCTGCTTGGCATAGGGCTCCTGTGCTTTTTCAGCGTAGGAGGCAAAACTATAAAAGTTCTGAGGGAGGAGTGACATGATCTGATTTCACCATAAGTCATTTTGGTGCCTATGTTAAGGACAGACTGGAAAGCCAAGGACAGAAGCAGGGAGACCAGTAAAAGGCTATTGCAGTGTTCCAGGTGCAGATATTAGACCGATGTGATCACTGTAGAGATGGTAAGAAGGGGACAGATATTGAATACAGTGGGAAGGCAGAGCCAGTAGGATTTATGGGCAGATCAGATGTGGGGTTCAAAAAATGGTGTTTATCCTGAGCAACTGGAAGGGTGAGGCTGACAAAAAATATCAATGGTATTTAAAGCCATGAGACTTGTGAAGTCACAAGGGAAAGAGCATAGAAAAAGAAGAGACTCAAGGACTGAGCCCTGGGCACCCAGCACTAAGGGGACAGACAGCTAAGGAGTAGATGAGTTTGGGAATACTGCCTGCTTTAACAAACAAAACCAAAAAGGAATAATGATTCAAATGCCATAGTTTATTTGCAATTCACATGAAGTTCAAAATGGGTGTTCCTGATTGGTAGGTGACTCTTCTTCCATTTTGTGATTCCTCCATCTTCAATCCATGGTTTTCAAGGTTATCATGAACATTTGCATTGTGTGAGGAGAGGGAGATAGCATGGAAGAAGATTTTAGATTTTAGGGGCTGTATCTGGAAGTGGTACCTCTATGGCCTCTCTAAACTGCAAGGGAGATTCAGAAATGCAGTCTAAATAAGTGTCCATAAAAAAGTAGAAAGCAGGCTTGGTAAATAGCTCTCCAGGCTCTGTCACAAGGAGGATCTAGCAAAGGATACTAAGAAGACTGGCTAATGAGGGGTTGGAAAGGTCAGTAGAGTGTGAGGTCTAGAAAGCCAAGCGAAGAGAAGATTTCAAGGAGGATGGAATGGTTAAGTGTGTCCAATGCAACTGAAAGATCAAGTAAGATGAAGGCTGAGAAACGATCACTAGGTTTTATTAATTAATGTGTTTGGTGACTTTGACAAGGGCAGATTCAGTGAAGTGATGGGGCAGTGACTTGTTGAAATGAGTTCAAGAGAGAAATAAATAAAGGAAACTACACAGAGTGAGCATGGATAACTCTTTCCAGAATCTACAGAATGGAGATCAACACAAAACTTGTCTGCTACTTTCCCTGTCATGGTGTGGCAGGAAATAAAATTCACCCCAAGTGGTTCAAATAAAGAAACCTTAAGAAAAGTATTACTTATAAAGGTATGGGGTGGTTTACAGGATTAACAACAGATGGTGAGGTACTCAGACACTTGCTACAGTGGACAGCTGTTACCACCTCAAAACTGAAAGGTCAAAGAGAAGAAATAAGTTCACTAGAACACAATGAGAGAGAAAACAGTAGAAAAGGCACACCCAGTGGGAGTTGTGTTCATAGAGAGAGCCAACTGTACCCTGAGCTAGAGCATGGAAAGAAGGAGAGAGCCAGGAAGAACTACCCCAAACTATTACTCTCATCTTCTGTGCTCTAAAGATTAGCTAAGTCTAACCAGAAGTTCATGAGCAAGGGAGCTTGGGAGATATGATCCTCCCACGGCACAAAGCAAGGCAGAAAAGAGTGGAGAATGGATCAGCACGTGAGGAGGGGAAGAACAGAAAATAACTAGTTCAGAGGGATTGTTTGATTTGAATTTTAGAAGTTAAAGGATGCATCTTTTGCTTGATTGAGTGCTCATGGGACAGTTACCATATCTTCACTGTAGACTATAACATGACATGAAGAAAATATGATTACCCCAAATAATACCAAACAGATTCTGTCTAGCATACCATACTTCTGGAGATTAGCACACTGTGTTAGTCAGAGACAAAATCAATAGAATATATCGATAAATAGATATATGAGAGGGCATTTATTAGGGGGGTTGGCTCATGTGACTATAGCAGCTAAAAGTCCCTCAACAAATCATCCACAAACTGGAGAACCAAGGAGGAAAATAGTGTGACTCAGGCCAAGTCCAAAGGCCTCAGATCTAGGGAAGCCAATGGTGTAACTCTCAGTCTGAGAGGCCAAAGGCCTGAGAACATGGATGGCCTCTGGTGCAATTCTCTGGCACCAGAGAATTGGAGAATCTGGAGTTCTGATATCCAAGGTCAGGAGACAAAGGGTGTCCCAGTTCCAGGGGAGAGAGAGAGAATTTATCTTTCCTCTTCCTTTTTGTTCTATCCAGGTCCTCAGCTGATTGGATGGTGGCACCCATATTAAGGGCAGGTCTTTCCCACTCAGTCCACCAGTTCATACCCCAGTCTCCTCCAGAAACACCCTCAGAGATACACACACAGAAATAATGCTATACCAGTACTCTTAGCCAATTTTCTGTTGCTATAACAAAATACCACAGACTGAGTAATTTATAAATAAAAGAAGTTTAGTTCCAGAGGCTGAGAAGTCCAGGAGCATGGCAGTGATGTCTGCTCAGCATTAGGTGAAAGCCTTCTTGCTGCATCAAAACATGGCGGAAGGGTGAAAGGGTAAGGAGGACACACATGCAAAAGAACACACTTTTACAACAAAATGATAACGAATCCTCTTCCACAATAAAGGCACTGATCCATTCACAAGGGTGGTGCCCCATGCCCTAATCACTTCTTAAAAACCCAATCTCTTAGAGTAAATTAGTTCAACCATTGTGCAAAACAGTGTGACAATTCCTCAAAGACCTAAAGACAGAAATACCATTCAACCCAGCAATCCCATCACTGAGTATATCCCCAAAGGAATATAAATTGTTCTATTATAAAGACACGTACATACGCATGTCAATTGAAACATGACACACAATGGCAAAGAGAGGAAATCAAGCTAAATGCCTATCAATGACAGACTGGATAAAGAAATGTGGTAAATATGCCATGTAATACTATGCAGCCATAATAAAGAATGAGATCATATGCTTTGCAGGGACATGGATGGAGCTGGAGGCCATTGTCCTTGGCAAACTAATGCAGGAGCAGTAAAACAAATACCACATGTTCTCACTTACAAGTGGGAGGCAAATGATGAGAACACATGGACGCGTAGAGGGAAACAACAGAGACTGGGGCCTACTGGAGAGCGAAGGGTGGGAGGAGAGAGAGGATCAAGAAAAACAACTAATGGGTACCAGACTTAATATCTGGGTGATTAAATAATCTGTACAACAAACTCCCATGACACAAGTTTACCTAGAGAACAAGCCCGCACATGTATCTCTAAACTTAAAATAAAAGTTAAAAAAAAGAACAAAACCCACCTCTCAATACTGTCACAGTGGCAATTAAATTTCAACATGAGTTTTGGCAGTGACACTCAAGCCATAGTACCAGCTACCTAGGTATCTCTTAATCCAGTCAAGTTGACATGTAAAATTAACCATGGGAAACAAATATTGGACTAACCCTCCAAAAACTGATTGATAAGAGCAACTCTTCCACAACAAGGAGTATATGTGTCCCACAATATTTGAAGGCAGCTAATTGTGGGCATAGCTAAAATAAGAGTGTTTACTTAGTATGCAAGGCTATCTGTATTTCACTAAGAAAGAAGTAAATTTATACTGTTAATCCACATGCAAAGCATGATTTTTGATATAAAGTCAGGTGATGATGTTACACAATTAAGTCATATGTGTGTACAAGCATATATGCGCCATTCACAGAAAGGAATTAAAGAGGGGTTCCAAAATATCCCAAATCAGCCTAACCATTATGTCCTCCACCCCTGCCCCCAGCTCCTTTTCTTCGGATCTTGTATAATACAAGCACATCCAGGAATCATCTCTTTTGGGGAAGGGATGACAGCTTTACACAATATTCATATTTTCAATAATATCCCATGCAGAGCACACTGGAGGTTTCTTTTATAACTTTCCTAATCATCTTCCACCCAATACAATTAGCATTATCTAAATTAGTTATCAGTTTACCAAATTGTTTCCTCCTTTAAAAAAAAAAAGTCATATTGCAAAATTATAGGTATAGCCATAGACAGAACCAATATTGTATGCTTGCAGACATTTGAAGAGAGATAATGTTCTTAATCCTAATTAGAATTCTTTCCCTTTCCTATATGAACTTCTTAGAATCAGGGGTGACCTTATTTTCATTTGGATAGAGGCATGGTAAAGCAACTGACTTTCATTTGTCTTGCAACACATCACCTTCTATACAAATGTGTTTATTTAAGCTCTAGGTCTTTTACTATCTTTATGCATTACTCCATCTCTGTAAAAGATTCATTTGAAATAGATTGCATTCTATTTCCCTTATTCTGCAATATGACCATTAGTACGGTTTAACCATTCATTGCTTAAGCCATGAGTTCAAGCTCAGCATTATAGTGTTTGTATCAGAATATCCCACAAAGACTAAAAAATTGCTGGTTGTCCACAAAATTCTGTTCTCCCATTCTACAGTACTAGAGTTTAAGCCAAGCACGTAGGTGCCCAGCTAAAGACTATATTGTCAGCCTCTCTTGCATGCGGGCGTGGCTATGTGACTAAGTTCGGGCCAATAAGAGGTGAGGAACTCCTGAGATCTCCAACTTTAAAGACAAGCCACTTGCCCCAGTATGCCTCTTCCATTCCTATAAACTGGAACATGGACGTAACCACAAGCCAGCTTTGATTGTGCAAGCAAGGACCCTAAGGAATGGCAGAACAACAATATAGGTTCCTGAACGACCTTATGGAATAGAAACTATCTTACCACCAGGGAATGCTCTCTCCAGAACACTCTTTTTTAAGTTGCTGTATTTAAGACTTCTTTGTTAAAGCAACTTAACTTTTACCCAATACAGTTGTCAGATGGGCTGAACTCTTCATATATATCAGAAAAGATGAGATTAGATCAAAGTATAACCAGTTTCAAGCTGGAATATAATTTTTTCTTAATTTTTCTGTTTGCATAAGCAAAACATAGACCTATCCAGAATATCTTCCTTCCTAACCTTGATGAGATCTAATTTACACTTTCTACTCTCAACCTTCCAACACCTTGTCTTTTTTCAAACAAACAAAAACACAGAGAAATTTGGATCTTGGTTGTTGTTTTTGTAAATTTTCCAGTGGGTGCATCTGGATATCCATCTGTTTCGTTGCTACAGTGAAAGTAGTGTTTGTTGGTGTAATTATGAGTTGATTCAAAACAAAACAAAAAAAGTCTTCTCCAAAGAAAGTTGAGTCCTGAAAACACTGTGATATATAAACATGCATAAGATTTGTTTGTATTTCTTCTAGAAAGTGTTCTGTATCTTACTAATACTAGAAAGAGTTTACAACGTGACATTTGCTGTGATAACGAGACATTTTAAAATTAACAGGACAAACCAGAATGAATATTTTCTCATGCCCAGAGTTCGTAGCAATGGATATAATTTTATTTTTCTAAATATTCAAGTGATTTGATATAAATATGCTTTAAATTGTCTCTCTTTCACATTTGAGGTCAGGAAAGTGCATAGGTACAAAAACACACAAAAATGGATCCTTGTAATAGAAATATACAAGACATACACAGAGGACTCGTAGATGCTGCTGACCTTGGGTGTCCCCATTTATGGGATCCAGCCTCAGGGTCTTGCAACTGGATATTTTAAAAAGCAGAGATTCCATCACTGTGGCAAGTAAATCTAGATGCTAAATTCCAGACACGTGACCTCAGTCTTAAAGCTTACTATTTACCTTTTCTATGGCTCCCAGTTTCAAGGTTATAGCAGCTGAAAGAATTGGGAGATACTGCTTCAAATACATGGTCCAAGAAATTCCTCAAAAGATGGTTTCATGACTCTGAATCTTTTCTTTTTAATTTCTATTTAGAAAATGTTTTAGAATACAACTCTGAAATGAATCAAAATAAATTTGTTGGATTGAACAAAGGTCACATTTTACAAATGAATTTTTTTTCTCAGATGAGGACTAAAGCTAGATTGAGGAAGAACCAACGTTAGTGTCAATATTCTTGCACAAACTTTCTCTGAATGTGTTTTTAGTTCTTTGCTAGATATGTCTCAAGTTAATATTAAGGCCTTTGGTCAGCAGCAGCATCCAAATGTTTTCAATGATTGAAACATAACTGAAAATTTGCTTAGAGATTCGAATTGTTATTTAGGCTTCTAGGTTTTGAGTGACTTGGCAAAAGTTTGCCAAAGAAAACATACATTGTTGGTGGGAGTATAAATTGGTTCAATTATTGCAGAAAGCAGTAGCGACTCCTCACAGAGCTGAAAACAGAACTACCATTCGACCCAGCAATCCCATTACTGGGCATTTACCTAAAGGAATATAAATCATTCTACCATAAAAATACATGCACGTGTATGTTAATTGCAGCACTATTTACAATAGCAAAGACATAGAATCAACCTAAATGAACATTAATGGCAGATTGAATACATAAAATGTAGTATATATATACCATGGAATACTATGCAGCCATAAAAAAGAGCAAGATCGTGTCCTTAGTAGGAACATGGATGGAGCTGGAGGCCATTTTCCTTAGCAAACTAACTCAGGAACAAAAAACCAAATACTGCATGATTTCACTTACAAGTGGTAGCTAAATGATAAGAACACATGGACACAAGGAGGGGAATAACAGACACTAGGGCCTGCTTGAGTATGTAGGGTGGGAAGAGGGAGAGGATTAGAAAAATAACTATTGGGTACTAACTAGGCTTAGTACCTGGGTGATGAAATAATCTGTACACCAAACTCCCATGACGAGTTTACCTATATAACAAATCTGCAGATGTACTCCTGAACCTAATATAAAAGTTAAAAAATAGAAAAGTTTATCCAGTGACCACTAGATTTTACAAGAGGAAATTGTACTGACATGAAATCCGATGGCATAATAGTATATGGTAAAATACTGAAAGAAATCAATAGTTATAAAAGTCCTGAGTTTAACAGAATGAAGGGGGAAGTCTGCTAATCTTGCTTTTTTAAAAAAAAATCTCTTTAAGGATAATTTAGAAGGTAAAATGGAATGAACTGACCTTTTTAGAAGAGTAACATAGTATTGTGTTATCCTCACAGACACTCTTATTTAATATGTCATCAAATAGAAGAGAAATTGTAAAACATTTATGACTGAGAAAACTTGTATATGAAATTGCCCTCTGTCTACACCTTCTGGCTTTAAAAATCACCATATAAAAAGTTTTGTGAGGTGGCTGGTAAGATGGCCAAATAGGAACAGCTCCAGTCTGCAGCTTCCAGAGAAATCAATGCAGAAGATGGGTGATTTCTGCATTTCCAACTGAGGTACCCAGCTCATCTCATTGGGACTGGTTAGACAGTGGGTGCAGCCCTCTGAGGGCGATCCGAAGCAGAGTGGGGCGTCGCCTCACTTGGAAAGCGCAAGGGGTCAGGGAACTTCCTCGCCAAGCCAAGGAAGCTGTGAGGGACTGTGCCATGAGGGACTGTGCACTCCAGCCCGGATACTATTCTTTTCCCACAGTCTTTGCAACCTGCAGACCAGGAGATTCCCTCATGTGCCTACATGACCAGGGTTCTGGGTTTGAAGCACAAAACTGGGCGGCTGTTTGGCCAGATACTGAGCTAACTGCAGGAGATTTTTTTTTTTCATACCCCAGTGGCACCTGGAATACCAGTGAGACAGAACCATTCACTCCCCTGGAAAGAGGGCTGAAGCCAGGGAGCCAAGTGGTCTAACTCAGCGGACCCCACCCCCATGGAGCCCAGCAAGCTAAGATCCACTGGCTTCAAATTCTCACTGCCAGCACAGCAGTCCGAAGTTGACCTGGGATGCTTGAGCTTGGTAGGGGGAGGGGCGTCCGCCATTACTGAAGCTTGAGTAGGTGGTTTTCCCCTCACAGTGTGAATAAAGCTGCCCAAAAAGTTCGGACTGGGTGGAGGCCACCGTAGCTTGGCAAAGCTGCTGTAGCCAGACTGCCTCTCTAGATTCCTCCTCTCTGGGAAGGGCATCTCTGAAAGAAAAGCAGCAACCCCAGTCAGGGATTTATAGATAAAACTCCCATTTCCCTGGGGCAGAGCACCTGGGAGAAGGGGCAGCTGTGGGTGCAGCTTCAGCAGACTTAAACATTCCTGCCTGCCAGCTCTGAAGAGAGCAGTGGATCTCCCAGCACAGCTCTCAAGCTCTGCTAAGGGACAGACTACCTTCTCAAGTGGGTCCCTGACCCTCATGCCTCCTGATTGGGCAACACCTCCCAGCAAGGGTCGACAGACACCTCATACAGGAGAGCTCTGGCTGGCATCTGGTGGGTACCCCTCTGGGACGAAGCTTCCAGAAGAAGAAACAAGTAGCAATCTTTGCTGTTCTGCAGCCTGTGCTAGGGATACCCAGGCAAACAAGGTCTGGAGTGAATCTCCAGCAAACTCCAGTAGACATGCAGCAGAAGGGTCTGACTGTCCAAAGTAAAACTAACAAAAAGAAAGGAACAGCATCAACATCAACAAAAAGGACGTCCACACAGAAATGGCATCTGAAGGTCACCAACATCAAACACCAAAAGTAGATAAATCCAAGAAGATAAGGAAAAACCAGTGCAAAAAGGCTGAAAATTCCAGAAACCAGAATGCCTCAACACCTTGAAAGGATCACAACTCCTCATCAACAAGGGAATAAAATTGGATGGAGAATGAGTTTGATGAATTGACAGAAGTAGGCTTCAGAAGCTGGGTAATAACAAACTCCTCCAAGCTAAAGGCGCATCTTCTAACCCAATGCAAGGAAGCTAAGAACCCTGAAAAAAGGTGAGAGGAATTGCTAACTAGAATAACCAGTTTAGAGAAGAACATAAACGACCTGATGAAGCTGAAGAACACAGCACAAGAACTTCATGATACACAAGTATCAATAGCTGAATCGAGCAAGCAGAAGAAAGGATATCAGAGATTGAAGATCAACTTAATGAAATAAAGTGTGAAGACAAGATTAAAGAAAAAAGAATGAAAAGGAACAAACAAAACCTCCTAGAAATATGGGACTATGTGAAAAGACCAAACCTACATTGGATTAGTGTGCCTGAAAGTGACGGGGAGAATGGAACCAAGTTGGAAAACACACTTCAGGATATTATCCAGGAGAAGTTCTCCAACCAAGTGAGACAGGCCAACATTCAAATTCAGAAAATACAGAGAACACCACAAAGATACTCCTTGAGAAAAGCAATCCCAAGACACATAATCATCAGATTTACCAAGGTTGAAATGTAGGAAAAAATATTAAAGGCAACCAGAGGGAAAGGTCGGGTTACCCACAAAAGGAAGCCCATCACACTAACAGCGGATCTCTCTGCAGAAACCCTACAAGCCAGAAGAAAGTGGGGGCAAATATTCAACATTCTTAAAGAAAAGAATTTTCAACCCAGAATTTCATATCCAGCCAAGCTGCATAAGTGAAGGAGAAATAAAATCCTTTACAGACAAGCAAATGCTGAGAGATTTTGTCACCAGCAGGGCTGCCTTATAAGAGCTCCTGAAGGAAGCACTAAATATGGAAAGGAAAAACCAGTACCAGCCACTGCAAAAACATACCAAATTGAAAACACCACCGACACTCTGAAGAAACTGCATCAACTAATGGGCAAAATAATCAGCTAGCATCATAATGACAGGATCAAATTCACGCATAAGAATATTAACCTTAAATGTAAATGGGCTAAATACTCCAATTAAAAGATGCAGACTGGCAAATTGGATAAAGAGTCAAGATCTATCGGTGTGCTGTATTCAGAAGACCCATCTCATGAACAAAGACACACATAGGCTCAAAATAAAGAGATGAAGGAAGATTTACCAAGCAAATGGAAAGCAAAAAAAAAAAAAAGCAGGGGGTTGCAATCCTAGTCTCTGATAAAACAGACTTTTAACCAACAAAGATCAAAAAAGACAAAGAAGGGCATCACATAATGGTAAAGGGATCAATGCAACAAAAAGAGCTATCTTAAATATAGATGCACCCAAGACAGGAGCACCCAGATTCATAAAGCAAGTTCTTAGAGACCTACAAAGAGACATAGACTGTCACACAATAATAGTGGGAGATATTAACACTCCACTGTCAATATTAGACAGATCAACAATACAGAAAATTAACAAAGATATTCAGGTTCCAAATATTTGCTATTGTGAACAGTGCTGCAATAAACATACTTGTGTATGTGTCTTTATAGTAGAATGATTTATAATCCTTTGGGTATATACCCAGTAATGGGATTGCTGGGTCAAATGTTATTTCTGGTTCTAGATCCTTGAGGAATCACCACACTGTCTTCTGCAAAGGTTGAACTCAGCTCTGTACCAACCGGACCTAATAGACATCTACAGAACTCTTCACCCCAAATCAACAGAATATACATTCTTCTCAGCACCACATGACACTTATTCTAAAATTGACCACATAATGAGAAGTAAAACACTCCTCAGCAAATGCAAAAGAATGGAAATCATAACAAACAGTCTCTCAGGCAACAATACAATCAAGTTAGAACTCAGGATTAAGAAACTCACTCAAAACCGCACAACTACATGGAAACTGAACAACCTGCTCTGAATGACTACTGGGTAAATAATGAAATTAAGGCAGAAATAAAGATGTTCTTTGAAACCAATGAGAACAAAGACACAACATTCCAAAATCTCTGGGACACAGCTAAAGTAGTGTTTAGAGGGAAATTTATAGCACTAAATGCCCACAGGAAAGAGTGAGAAAGATCCAAAACTGACACCCTAACATCACAATTAAAAGAACTAGAGAAGCAAGAACAAACAAATTAAAAACCTAGCAGAAGACAAGAAATAACTAAGATCAGAGCAGAACTGAAGGAAATAGAGACACAAAAAAATCCTTCAAAAAAATCAGTGAAACCAGAAGCTCGTTTTTTGAAAAGATTAACAAAATAGGTAGACCACTAGCCAGACAAATAAAGAATAAAAGAGAGAAGAATCAAATAAACACAATAAAAAAATGATAAAGGGGATATCACCATATCCCAGAGAAATACAAACTACCATCAGAGAATACTATAAACACCTCTACGCAAATAAACTAGAAAATCTAGAAGAAATGGATAAATTTCTGGACACATACAGCCTCCCAAAACTAAACCAGGAAGAACTTGTATCCCTGAATAGACCAATAACAAGTTCTGAAATTGAGGCAGTAATTAATAGCCTACCAACCAAAAAAAGCCCAGGACCAGACAGATTCACAGCTGAATTCTACCAGAGGTACAAACAGGAGCTGGTACCATTCCTTCTGAAACTATTCCAAACAATAGAAAAAGAGAAACTCTTCCCTAACTCATTTTATGAGGCCAGCATCATCCTAGTATGAAAACTTGGCAGAGACACAACAAAAAAAGAAAATTTCAGGCCAATATATCTGATGAACATCAATGTGAAAAATCCTCAATAGAATATTTGCAACCCAAATCCAGGAGCATATCAAAAAGTATATCCACCACAATCAAGTCGGCTTCATCTCTGGGATCCAAGACTGGTTCAACATACGCAAATCAATAAATGTAATCCATCCCATAAACAGAACCAATGACAAAAACCACATGATTATCTCAATAAATGCAGAAAAGGCCTTCAATAAAATTCAACACCCCTTATGCTAAAAACACTCAGTAAGCTAGGTATTGATGGAAGGTATCTCAAAGTAATAACAGCTATTTATGACAAAACCACAGCCAATATTATACTAAATAGGCAAAAGCTGGAAGCATTCCCTTTGAAAACTGGCACAAGACAATGATGCCCTCTCTCACCACTCCTATTCAACATAGTATTGGAAGTTCTAGCCAGGGCAATCAGGCAAGAGAAAGAAATAAAGAGTATTCAAATAGGAAGAGAGGAAGTCAAATTCTCTCTGTTTGCAGATGACATGATTGTTTAAAACAATTTAGATATTTAGAAATATTTAGAAAACCCCATCATCTCAGTCCAAAATCTCCTTAAGCTGATAAGCAAAGTCTCAGGATACAAAATCAATGTGCAAAAATCACAAGCATTCCTATACTCCAATAATAGACAAACAGAGAGCCAAATCATGAGTGAACTCCCATTCACAATTGCTACAAAGAGAATAGAATACCTAGGAATACAACTTACACGGGATGTGAAGGACCTCTTCAAGGAGAACTACAGACCACTGTTCAAGTAAATAAGAGAGGACACAAACAAGTGGAAATACATTCCATGCTCATGGATAGGAAGAATCAGTATTGTGAAAATGGCCATAATGCCCAAAGTAATTTATAGATTCGGTGCTACTCCCATCAAGCTACCACTGACTTTTTTCACAGAATTAGAAAAAAACTACTTTAAATTTCATATGGTACCAAAAAAGAACCTGCATAGCCAAGACAATCCTAAGCAAAACAAACAAAGCTGGAGGCATCACACTACCTGACTTCAAACTATACTACAAGGCTACAGTAACCAAAAGAGCATGGTACTGGTACCAAAACAGATATATAGACTGATGGAACAGAACAGAGGCCTCAGAAATAACACTACACATCTACAGCCATCTGATCTTTGACAAACCTGACAAAACAAGTAATGGGGAAAGGATTTCCTATTTAATAAATGGTGTTGGAAAACTGGCTAGCCATATGCAGAAAACTGAAACTGGAACTCTTCCTTATATGTTATACAAAAATTAACTCAAGATGGATTAAAGATTTATACATAAGACCAAAACTATAAAAACCCATGAAGAAAACCTAGGCAATACTATTCAGGACATAGGCATTGGCAATGAGTTCCTGACTAAAACATCAAAAGCAATCTCAATAAAAGCCAGAATTGACAAACGGGATCTTATTAAACTAAAGAGCTTCTGTACAGCAAAAGAAACTATTGTCATATGAACAGGCAACCTATAGAATGGGAGAAAAATTTTTGCAATCTATCCATCTGACAAAGGGTTAATATACAGAATCTACAAAGAACAAATTTACAAGAAAAAAACAAATAACCCCATCAAAAAGTGGGCAAAGGATATGAACAGACACTTTTCAAAAGAAGACATTTATGTGGGCAACAAACATATGAAAGTAAGCTCCTCATCACTGGTCATTAGATAAATGCAAATCAAAACCACAATGAAATACCATCTCACGCCAGTTAGAATGGTGATCATTAAAAAGTCAGGAAACAACAGATGCTGGAGAGGACATGGAGAAATACAAATGCTTTTACACTGTTGGTGGGAGTGTAAATTAGTTCAACCATTGCAGAAGACAATGTGGCGATTCCTCAAGGATCTAGAACCAGAAATAACATTTGACCCAGCAATCCTGTTACTGGGTATTTACCCAAAAGATTATAAATCATTCTACTATAAAGACACATACACACATATGTTTATTGCAGCACTGTTCACAATAGCAAAGATTTGAAACCAACCCAAATGCTCACCAATAATAGACTGGACAAAGAAAATGTGGCACATATACACCATGGAATATTATGCAGCCATCAAAAAGGATGAGTTCATGTCCTTTGCAGGGACATGAATGAAGCTGGAAAGCATCATTCTTAGCAAACTAACACAAGAACAGAAAACCAAGCACCACATGTTCTCACTCATAAGTAGGAGTTGAACAATGAGAACACATGGACACAGGGAGGGGAACATCACATACCGGGGCCTGTTGGCGGGTGGTGGGCTAGGGGAGGGATAGCATTAGGAGAAATACCTAATGTAGGTGGTGGGTTGATGGGTGCAGCAAACCACCATGGCACGTGTATACCTATGTAACAAACCTGCACGTTCTGCACATGTATCCCAGAACTTAAAGTATAAAAAACAAAACAAAACAAAAGTTTTGTTTTAAAGACACTATATGTGCATGATTTCATCTCTAAAAAGATTCTTTTACCTTTTGGAGGGTAAGTTACTGAGGAGGCCCACGTATAATACACTAACTAAAACATACTTTTATACCAACCAACAATCATTGTCGGCACTTAGCAAACAATAACTCGTAAAAAATCATCTTTGTCAGTACAATAAATGCATAAAATTTTCTTGTTTAGAATTAATTCTTTTTCTCTTACAAATTCCTTCAGGCTCCTCTAATCACCACCTCACCCCCCACATGCCCTCCAGAAAAAAAATTATAGTGCTAGGCCAATTACCATAAACTACTGGATAACTGAAAAAATGTAAGTGTGGAAAGTGTAGTCGGTTACAATAAGTTACTAAAGAATAATCAGTCAGTTGGTATATAAAACATAGAGTGAAAATAGGTTTCAAAAGGTATAATTTGTTATAAGGGAAACATATATAATTTACTTTTTATGAATGAATCATTTATATGAAACTAATTAGTGGTGAAAAATATTAATTTTTTTTTTTTGAGATGGAGCCGTAGTCTGTCACCCAGGCTGGAGTGCAGTGGCACAGTCTTGTCTCACTGCAACCTCCATCGCCTGGGTTCAAGCAATTCTCCTGTCTCAGCCTCTCGAGTAGCTGAGACTATAGGCGTGTACCACCACACCCAGCTAATTTTTCTATTTTTAGTGGAGACGGGTTTTCACCATGCTGGCCAGGCTGGTCTCAAACTCCTGGCCTCAGGTGATCCACCCACCCTGGCCTCCCAAAGTGCTGGGATTACAGGCATGAGCCACCACATCCAGCCAATGTCGACTTTTTTTTAAATGAAGGATGAAAGTTTTAAAACAAGTGTTTATAAATGGCCTCCCATTGGGATAATCTGAATATTTAATGTATTAATTATATTCCAGCCCCTTACAGAGATTAACAATAAGTTTCACTTAGATAGAGACAGTTCCTTAACTGTTGATTTGGGGTGAGACAGCAACGTAGCAAACGTTTACCTCAATTCCTTTCTGTTTTGTAATGATTTGACTTTGAACGAATATTTTTCAAAACACTTTTATAATACCTTAGTATGATGTTTCTCTATCTTATTTTTCAAAACACTTTTATAATACCTTTGTATGATGTTTCTCTATCTTATTTTTCAAAACACTTTTATAATACCTTAGTATGATGTTTCTCTATCTTTTTTACATTATTGGCCTTCCAGGGAGCCTTTTTAGACCTTTTTTTTCTATTTACTTCACTCTAAGAAATTTTAATAACACAGATATATTGTATATTTGTTTATGTGTTGTATGTATATCTGTGCTTTCCATGTAAAAAAGTATAAAACTTACTCTTTTTATTCAACACAAGGTTAAGAATGACTAAAAGCTTTTAACTTAAAAATAAAACTTAAAAATGTATAGGTATTGACATTTAACCTTATAATTTTATTTTCTGAGTAACTTTTATATTATATATTTACTTATAACCTCTATACGAATGTTGGCAATTTATTAACATATAATAATAATAGCAATGCAATACATTTTTAAAATTACTTAAAACTGATTTTTCTAAAAAAAGTAAAGTGATTGAAAAAATTAAATGAATTTTAAATTTTGAAAGTTGATTTAGTAAATTTAACTTCTACCTTTTACTTGATAGAAGGGAAAAAAACATTTAAATTAACTAGTTTACAAAAGAAGTTAATATACTCAAGAATGAATCAATGGGATACCTAAGCCTGATGTCGTTTAACTAAAAATCCAGTGTTCAGTGTGATGTTAGTAAGTTTAATACTAATGTCTCTGCTTGAACATATCAATTCTGTTTCTTTGCTTTGCTAAGATATTACTTACTGAACCAAAACCACTTTTAACTATATAAGATGTTAGAAAACAAAGAAGTACTTTTGTCATTTCAGATCACATTATTGAAAAAAGAAATTTAGTTATTTTGATCCCCACACTCAGCTATTTCACTGTTTTCAAATTTATATTTGCATTCCTCATTATATTTTGATTCAATGAGTTCTATTTGAATTTCCTCCACAGCTGACTGAGCATTGCTTCCAGCTGGATCTAACATCCATGGCTTCACTTCCAAAGAAAATAAATCTAAAAATCTATTTTTCATTTCATCTTTAAAGAGCACAAATTGGCCAGGCGCAGTGGCTCACGTCTGTAATCCCAACACTTTGGGAGGCCAAGGAGGGTGTATCACGAGGTCAGGAGATTGAGACCATCCTGGTTAACATAGTGAAACCTCGTCTGTACTAAAAATACAAAAAATTAGCAGGGCATGGTGGCACGCGCCTGTAGCCCCAGCTACTCAGGAGGCTGAGGCAGAAGAATCACTTGAACCCGGGAGGCGGAGGTTGTAGTAAGCTGAGATTGTGCCACTGCACTCCAATCTGGGCAACAGAGAGAGATCCTGTCTCAAAAAAAAAACAAAAAACAAAACAAAAACAACCTTCTAAATATCTTGTTAGTTTCCTTTAGAAATCCATCTGACTTCTGTATGCAGAAGAAGCCTGACATGTTGTTCTTTATCAAAACAAAAGTCTCTGAAGATGATCGTATTTGCTATGTGACTTCATTTTATTGATTGTTTTAATTACTATATTGAAACAGTGATAAACACGGAGCTAATAAATATTTTTGAAGCCAGTTGATGTCTATGTGACACCCAATGCAGTTTATTGCAAAAACTTCAGGACGTACTTTTCTTAGGTTGTCTATAAACCTTTATGTTTTCCAGTCATGGAATTAGCTCCACCAGAAGCACAAGACACCTAAGTCTCCAACGGTACTTGTATTTCATTCATCACACCAAATTTTTAGAGTAGCAAAAGTAGTTGCTCTAATAGAGTTACTTTCTAAAGATTTTACAAACAACATCTCATCTTGCAATCTACACTCACCATTGAAATAAACATATGTCATTAGAAGGGCCTTACTGTCATTAACTGCGATTTTGCCAATCTGAAAAAGAAATTCTTGTTTTTAGTTTGCCAATTCGCTAGTTTTCAGTAACATCTTTGTATTGAATCATTGCTCAATGGTGATGTTCTTCAAGCACTGGAAGGATTTTGCTGCATCATTTTTGAAATTTCAATCTCTCTGTTCATAGGACAGTCTCAGCCACTGTTTGAATACTACCAATTTTTGCAATGATGTCTGCAGTTTTCTAAGACTAAATCATTCCATTGTCATTTGTTGGCTTAAATAAGGAAATTGTCATTTGTCTTTAAATAAGGAAGTAACAGTGTTACATTGCTCAAAATTCTGTTTAGCTAAGAAACTTTTGCCTACACTCAGGTTGCAAAATATTATACTATAATTCTTGAAAATTTTAAAAGTTCTAACTTTTACAATCAGGTTTACTCTTTATCTTGAATTGATTTTTGTGTGTGTTGCGATGTAGAATCAAGATTCTTATTTTTCTCCCATAAGAATATCCAGTTATTTCAGCACCATTTGTTGAAAAGACTTTCTTTCTCCCATTGGACTGCTTTGGTGCCTTTATCAAAAATCAAATGATGACAAATGTGAGGCTTTCTCTTCTGTTCCACTGTCTATTTATCTGTCCAAATGCCAATACCATACTGTCTTGATCACTGTAGCTTTGTAGTAAGTCATGAAAACAGATGACGAAGTCTTACAAATTTGTTCTTCCTTTCCAAGATCTTATTAGATATTCTAGGTTTTTTACATTTTCACACAAATTTTAGAATAAAAATCTCTTCATATACTCTTAAAACCTGAAGTTTAAATGGCTCGATATAACCATGCATCCAAGTAGAGTTCCATGCATCCTAGCCGAGTTTTATGTATTCATGTCCCTGTGCAGATTAAGATACTAATTTCCTGGGATCACATATTCCATCATGGAAATCAATTTTTCTTACCATTTGTATAACTACCTTAAAATCATGTGTTATATTGCCTCTACCAGTGAGCCATTTGTTCTTAGCCAGCAGTTCTGCACTCTTAGGACTGGATTGACTAACCGGGTCCTATCATATCATAAACACAACCAACCACCACAAAGTAATTCATTATTTTGACTAAAACCAAGTGAACTCAAATATCAAAATTTTCACTACTGTATAAAAAGATAATGGCTTGTTTATTTCAAATAAATGATATTGAACAAGTTCAAACAGTATTTGTAATTTCTAAAACATTCAAAAACATTGATTCAACTATTCTCTGAACTAAACCGTCAGAACAAAATTTTGTTTAGATTGCTGAATTGAGTTTTAAATAAAGATTTTCATGAAGAACAGCTTATCACGATTTAAATATTCTTTCTGCAAGGTGTCATAGAGTGATAGTTTGCAAAGCCAACTTATTCTACTCATCCCATGGTAATTAATAACAAAGGGGTAGCAGGGCTTCTCTTTTTAAATTCTAGTCAATTCTACCCTTTCCCAAAGAGTTTTTTCTATCTTGAGAAAATGGTTTTTGAAAAAAAAATAACTGGAGGAAGGGAAAAGAGGGGGAAAAAGTCTCTTACACAATTAAATCTTTCTTTAGCAGAGACTGGCATGTTCTTAACATATTCACAGAAGTATCCCCTCCAGTTATGTTGCAAAGGCATGCAAATAATAATTGTGGCTAAGTGCACTGCATTGACCGTCAATATTGTATTTTCCAAGCTTGTACTCATTATTCTTTATAGTAGTCATGTATTATGTGAAAGATCAAAAGATTTACATATCATATGGAGTGCTTTAGGGAATAACTTGCTGAGTACTTTAAATGCACAATGTTCCACAGCCTTTTAAATACAAATTTCACTTCTCTCTTCTTTGTGATAAAGAAATAACAAGATAGAGCTAGATGTTTTTTCTTAATAAAACGTCTATTTTAAAATATAAGATAAAAGTTTGATATTTTTATCTGTAGTTCTAAACACAAGTTTTTGATCCAAAATAATAAATTGTAACTTTCCTTTAATATGTGTGTTGAAAAAAAATACATACGACTTGCCTCCAACGGATTCTCAAGAAATCCATGACAAAAACATGCAGCGACTTTCATTGAAGTTACTAAGTGATAGGACTGAGTCATCTGCCTGAAGACACTGATAGTGTAGCCTTTCTGGACACTTAGAACAGGACTCCATGGCCTTTATTCCACAAAGCTGTAATATAAAAATATGGTGGGAGGGGCTAGCAACAGTCATTTTTACACTTAGCATGGATGTAAAAATGTAAGGAAGAAAATTATTAAGAGAGAAGGAATCTGGTTTCTTGCCTCCAAATTTTCCTTACCTGAGAGGGACCAAATTAGAGGTTGAAAGGCTTAGCATTCCAGGACTCTCCATTTGCTGATTGATATTTCTTCCACTAATCAGATTATGACCAATAGTAACATGAACAACAGGCATTTATTGACACAAACAAGACCAGCTGAAAGACACTGCTGCTCAAACAACTGCTTTTAAGAAAAAACATTATTTATCTCTGAAAAGTCTGTGAAAAAAAAAAAGAAAAAACATCATCTATGCCAATGTCAAACACATCAGAAATACAAGTTATCCAACACCCTTAAAAATGTTAGTGATCAAGTACCATGCATGCATATGTTCATTGCAGCACTATTCACAATAGCAAAGACATGGAATCAACGTAAATGCTCATCAGTGATAGTCTGGATAAAGACAATGTATATACCATAGAATACTATGCAGCCATGAAAAAGAATGCAATCATGTCCTTTGCAGGGACATGGATGGAGCTGAGGCCATCATCCTTAGCAAACTAACACAGGAACAGAAAACCAAATATCACATATTCTTACTTATAAGTGGGAGCTAAATGATGAGAACACATGGATACATAGAGGGGAACAACACACACTGGGGACTTTTGGAGGGTAGAAGGTGAGAGGAGGGAGAGGATTAAGAAAAACAACCAATGGGTACTAGGCTTAATACCTGGGCGATGAAATAATCTGTACAACAAACCCCCATGACACGTGTTTACCTAGGTAACAAACCTTTACTTGTACCCCTGAACTTAAAATAAAGGTTAAAAAAAAGTTAGTGATTAAATACTTTAGGAACACTTCTTAGAGTTTTTGCATTAATTCACACCAGTTTATTAGACCAACACAGCTTATTCATATCAATAATTTCAATAGCCAAGTTTTTTTTTTTTTTTACAGTCTTTTTACACCTGGTGCTCTCTATACCATGTACATGTTCCATGTACATTCAGCTAAGGAGTAAATAGGAACAACCAAGGTAGAAGAAAGAAGGAAAGACTCTATGACTTACTATCAGAGTCTTGGCACTATATTGCCTTAGAATACTGCACAGATGTACTCTACTTTTATGCTTTCTAATCCAGTCAAATAGCCAAATACGTCTGCAGCATAAGAAAGCACATAAGGTGGAAGTTGAGTGTTGAGTGGCCAATCCAAAGTATATGCTTTGGCAAATGGTAGAATAATGTCACTCATATTTAACCACCTTGTGTAAGTGTGTACACAAACTACACTGCTATACTACCTTTCAGACACAGTGTTTTACTGCCACAGACCAAATTCTGATAGAGGGGCATGGATAAGAGATGAGAACTTATCATCATAAAACCTTTCTTCCTGAGAAGCCCTTGTCTTCCTACTGTGGAAAAAAAATGCTGGGGAACACCGGAGAGTACATTTATTTGGAGCATTTCACTTTACTTCAGAACAAACTGAATGAAAACTCTTTTTTAATGAAGCATAACAGTGTAGAGAATTCTGCTTAAATATTTGCTCAGATAATATTTTCTTACTCTGGAGCTATGAATCTGGCAACAGAGACAGATTAATAATAGCAATGAGCCCTGTGGTTGTTTGAAGAGAGACTTCGTGTATCCAGATGTAGCAATCAAATAAGCTCTGATAACTTATAGCGCAGACACAGACCATATGCAGATTGCCAGGGAGCAGCCATCCATGAGCCACGTTTAAGGGTGTGACGCTAGCCCCTTCTATTTCTAAGAGTGTCACTATAGCAAATGCTACAGAAATTACAGTCAAAACATACCTGAAACGCACCATCTGATTCAGTTTCAGCCTCAGAAACATCTCAAAACACTTGAAGAATAACTACAGCTTGAAACTTTTTTTTTTTTAGATTCAGGGGGTACATGTGCAGGTTTGTTACATGGATACATTGCATGATGCTGAAGTTTGGGCTTCTATTGATCTCATCACCCAAATAGTGAACATAGTACCCAAGAGGTAGCTTTTCCCCACTTCTTTTGAAATTCCCGGTGTCTATTGTTTCCATTTTTGTGTCTGTGTGTAGCCAGTGTTTAGCTCTCACTTATAAGTGAGAACATGTGGTATATTGTTTCTGTGTCAGTTCACTTAGGATAATGGTCTCCAGCTGCATCCATGTTGCTGCAAAGGACATAATTTTTTTCCTTTTAAGGCTAACTGCAGCTTTAAATCCATATTTACATTTAACACCATGATAAGGAACATGTGTGGATAATAATCCTGAACTAAAGAAACCAAAAGAATAAAATAGTAATCTTTTGGGTGAAGATAAAATATATATATATATATATATTTTATATATATATGTGTGTGTGTGTATATATATACACACAACTAAAACAATAGTTTGGGTAGGCTTTGTTTTCTTGTTTTCTTGTCTTTTTGTTTTGTGTGTTAGTTCATTTTCATTAACTCATTTGTGTTGTTGTAACAGAATACCTGAGACTGGGTAATTTATAATAAGTAGAAATTTACTGGCTCATTGTTTTGGAGACTGGAAAATCTGAGATCAAGGAGCCAAAATTGGTGAGGGCCTTCTTGCTGTGTTATCCCACAGTAGAAGGTGAGAGGGTGGGAGAAGGGGAGAGAGGGCCAAACTCCTCCCTTAATAATGGCATCAATCCCACCCATAGGGTTGAGCCGCCTTCATACTGTTACAATGGCAATTAAATTTTAACATGAGTTTTGGAGGGGGCAAACATTCAAACCATAGCAGTTTGTTTGCTTATTTTAATGAGAAGGAAAAGGAGAGGAAGAGAAGAACAACACAAAATGAGATACTGGGTTTCCCCATCAGATTATTGGGACCATTTTACATACAGAGTTGCTGACATGCAACGTAAGGGACACTAGCATGGCTGCTGGTGACCTTGACCACACCTACAATCTTTGCCAGGGACAATCTGGCAATACATACCAAAAACCTTGGAAGTGGACTTAGAAATTCTGCTACTATAAATTTACACTAACAAAATAAGTCAAAAAAGCAAGAATATTTATAAAAATGTTTATTTTGGCTTTGTCCATACCAGGTGAAAATTAATACAACTTGCATATTCAATATAGGGGATAAGCTATAAATATAAATATGATATATTCATAATATCAGGTGAAAAGTATATTGCAGAGCAATATTTTTATTTTCTTTTATTTTCTAAAATATGTGCATTATAAATGTCCAGGCATAGAAAAAGAATGGAGATTATCTCAGGTAAACGGTTTGTAAATAAACTTTTGCCTTCCTTCTTATTCCTTTTTTTTTGACATTTTTATTATGAGCCCAAGTTTATTTCATTTTAAAAACAAAAGCTATAAATCTGTTTCCGTTTTGAATGAAGAAAAAAGTAGTACATTTTATTTTTGAGTGCTTAGTATGCAATTCTATTTTTACCACATAAATTCATACTTAAGTGATATTATTATATTGAAAAAATAAAATCCAGAAACTTTGTCCAAAGGTAGCTATGTTGGTCAGAGTTTAGTTACAGGGAACAGAATCTACTCCGGTTCCTTGAGGTAGAAAAGGATTTATTACACTGCACAGAATGGCCTATAGAATAGAAGTGCTAAGGAAACAGATTCTAGATGGAATTCTTAGGGACAGAACCAAAGCAGCGGAGCTCTTATTTCTTCTTAACTCGTTTTATATTAATGTCTTTGGCAAACAGATCTCATTGGTGAAACCAAATTACATTTCAGTCTCTAGCTTAAAGAGAGTCTAGGAAATGTACAGCTTTCAGATGTTTAGTTTCCATAATACAGGAAAACACACAAGAAGGAGGTTGAAGATTGAGGGGCCCAATTCCAAGTATATGCTTCTGCAAGGGAGGAGAATGTTACTTAACGTTTTGAAAGATTCTTATTATTATTTTGCCAACTGACTATTGTAAACCCTTTGTGCAGAGTTTCTATTCACATACCAAGGCTAACAGAGGGAAAGAAACATGGTGGACCACATATGTCCAAAACCCAAACAGGTCAAAAAGAAGAGTTGATAAACTCATTAATTATCCTTCTCTTTATACTTCAGCTTGTTTTTATATAAATCTTTTAAGTTTTAATGAGTTTCTAAAAGTAATTTAAACTCCTTAATACAATATGTATATTTAATAAAATTTGAACATGCTTTTCAAATTCAAACATAATTTCATTTGTTAATAGCCTTTAATCAAAGTGAGTATTCTTAGCTAAATAATTATCTTTCTTTTTTAACATTATTTTTTAATTTTTATTTTTTGGAGACAGAGTTTTACGCTGTCACCCAGGCTGGAGTGCAATGACACAATCTCAGCTCACTGCAACCTCTGCCTCCCAGGTTCAAGCGATTCTCCTGCCTCAGCTACTCAAGTAGCTGGGATTACAGGTTTATGCCACCACACCTGGATAATTTTTGTATTATTAATAGAGATGGGGTTTTGCCATCTTGGCCAGGCTGGTCTCAAACTCCTGACCTCAGGTGATCCACCTGCCTCGGCCTCCCAAAGTGCTGGGACTACAAGCGTGAGCCACTGTGCCTGGCCAAATAATTATCTTTCTAAATTGAGTAGCACTAGATGGTTAGTTTATGGATTTTTCTGACTTTCAGGGTAATTTCAGACCACGGCACACATAATCTTCATGTTTTTCCATATGTCTTTTAACATATGGATGTGGGTATCTGTTCTTAATCTTTCACTGGCAGTAATAATGACTTACTGTCCTCTCCATTTTCTCCACTAGAAGAAATTACTCAGCCTTCAAGAGTCAACCTAAATATCACTTTCTGGGGAAGGCTTTCCAACTTCCTTGTCAGAATCTTATTATTTTCACTCTCATTCTTCATACTATCACCACTAGAAGACTTAACATAGTATACTGTAGTGAGTATAATACCTGACTCCACTCCTGCCTCTGCACTCTCACATGGAGAGGAAATTGAGAACAGGTCTTGGTCATGTGACCATCCCAGGAGAATGGGGTTGTGGGTATGTTCATGAGTAGACTGAGAATGGAGAAAGAGGGATCCTCCAGAGGAAAATTAGGATGCTTTTATCAAAAGGAGAAGGAAAACCAGTGAATGTCTACATTGCACAATAAAGAAAGGATCCTAACTGGATCTCAAAGGTATTATACTGAATGAAAAAAAAACCCAAAAACCTGAAACCTTGCATACTGTGTGATTCCATTTATATAAATTTTTGAAATTTATTCTCAAAATGACAAAATTATAGAGATGGAGAATAGTCTAGTGGCTGTCAGGGGTTAGGGATGGAGGTGGAAAAGAAATATGGGTATGACCATGAAGAGCCAGCACAAACGGGATCTTTGATGATGATGTAGTTCTATATCTATATGGCAGTGGTTACACAAATCTGCTCATACAGATCAAAGTTCCGAAGAAAAGAAAATGCAATCTAAGAAAATCATCTCTAAGGAGCCAAATGTTCTTGTATGAAAGCTACCAGTAGATATTCTCAAACTAGAAAAAAAAAAATCCTCAGAAATGCAGCATTCATACACCCTTGTTAGAAAAAAACTACTTGACAATTCAATCTATCCTATTATGAGATTAATCAAAATGTATAACTTAGAGTGGAGATGCTGTTGTAAAAGGACTGAAGTGAGCATAATATTTATTTGCATGTATTAAATGAATTAATATGATGCATTCTCAAAGATCAGAATCTCAATATTATAAACATGGGCTTTGTACCAATAAAAACATAAAGATTGGGAGGTGAAAGAAGAGATGAGAGTACATGTAAGAGTGCTAATATCCTCTTATTTCACAGCAAAAGTTTAATTGATAATATCTGATACTAAAACATACATAACTCCGATTCGAAGTTTGTTATAACCATTTCTGAAAATATTAAACCTTTTTTTTTTTTTGAGTCACCTAGGCTGGTGCGTAGTGGTGCAATCTCAGCTCACTGCAACCCTCCCAGGTTCAAGCAATTCTCCTGCCTCAGCCTTCAGAGTAGCTGAGACTACAGGGTGCACCACCACGCCCAGCTAATTTTTGTATTTTTAGTAGAGATGAGGTTTCACCATGTTGGCCAGGCTGGTCTTGAACTCCTGACCTCAAGTGATCAATCTGCCTCAGCCTTCCAAAATGCTGGGATTACAGGCCTGAGCCACTGTGCCTGGCTGCAAAATATTAAATCTTAAAGTGAAAAAACAGGTTCAATAATTCCTGAAGTCTCTTTTTTCTTCCATTAAATAAAGGGAAAATTACATGTAGTTTGTTTTTATTTTATTAAAAATAAATTCTAGATATAGTCCCAGTTATCTGAAAGCATTTCACTCTCTCTCTGTCTTCCTCTCTCTGTATGTTGTGTGTATATACAGAAAGATATCTGAAAATATTTATCCAATGTAACCTTAACACTACTACTCTTGGGTGATTGAATTTAGGGTGATTTTATATATTCAGCATTTTTTTCTTATTTAAAAATATTAATAGCAAATATGCCACTAAGTCAACAATTGCTATTTCTAGACAGTGAATTTATATATTTTTTCTTTTTGGTACTTTAGTATTGTTTAATTTTCAAAAATAAATTAAATACTATTTTAGTTTTTAAAAAGATTAGAAGGAAGTGAACAGCAATGGAAGATTTACAATGTCTAAAATTTAACATTGAAATTAAGGCTAAGGAACAATGACTGAGAACAAGAAGATGAAGAAGCTCTGGGACCCATTTTTAGGTTTTTTCTCTGCACTGCTCCAAATCACTTAACATTTTTCATTTCTCAGTAGTCAGAACTTCATGCTGACAGATTGACCATGTGACTACCATCTCAATGATCTGGATTTTCAACAAGCAATGTGGTGCTGGAGAGTTTTTCAACCTTATTGATTTGAGGGGTGTCTGTGAGTGCTTCAGTTCACATGGTATCACTTCATGCCCTGGAGAGGGACTGGGCAGATCTCCCATCCAAATAGAAGCCCCTCCAGGATTGGGAGATGAGCAAGAAGATGTGGAAAGAGCTGAAAATATCATGGAGATCTTACTACAGAAAAATGATTTGAGAGTAGGATTCAGAGCAAGAAAATTTACCTCAGACATCACCTAAGGGGAGTAGGCATCAAAGCCCTTTGGTGTAAAATGCTCTGATTTCTTTTTTTAAATTATTATTATACTTTAAGTTCCAGGGTACATGTGCACAACATGCAGGTTTGTTACATATGTATACATGTGCCATGTTGGTGTGCTGCACCCGTTAACTCACCATTTACATTAGGTATATCTCCTAATGCCAACCCTCCCCACTCCCCCCACCCCACAACAGAAAATATGGCACAAAAACACCATGGAATACTATGCAGCCATAAAAAAGGATGAGTTCATGTCCTTTGTAGGGACATGGATGAAGCTGGAAACCATCATTCTGAGCAAACTATCGCAAGGACAGAAAACCAAACACCGCATGTTCTCACTCATAGGTGGGAATTGAACAATGAGATCACTTGGACACAGGGTGGGGAACAAAATGTTCTGATTTCTAAGAAAGTCCCATGGCTTGAAACCCAAGCTTCACATTACAATGAGCCTCCTGCTAAATGCTGTTGCTACTCAAACACAACCCACTATTAGATTTCTTGCAAGTACAGTTGGCCGCTTGCATCTGCTAGCCCTGCAACTGCAGATTCAACAAACAGTGGATCAAAAATATTGGGGAAAAATGATTTAAAAATACAACGACAAAAAATAATACAAATTTTAAAAGAATACAGTATAACAACTATTTACATAGCACTTACATTGTATTGAGTATTATAAGTAATCTAGAAGCCTGCCCAACATGGTGAAACCCCGTCTCTACCAAAAAATACAAAAAATTAGCCAGTCTGAGGCACGAGAATTGCTTGAACCTGGGAAGCAGAGGTTGCAGTGAGCCAAGATCACGCCACTGTACTCTGGCCTGGGTGATAGAGCAAAACTCTGTTTCAAAAAAAAAAAAAAAAAAGTAATCTGGAATAATTTAAAGTATATGGGAGGATGTGAAGTAGGTTATATGCAAACACTACACCATTTTATATCAGGGACTTGAACATCCACAGGTTTTAGAGTCCACTGGGGTCCTAGAACCAATCCCCCATACAGAGGGATGCGTGCACTTCCAAAGATCCTACCTTACCATTGGTTTACATTCACGGACAGATTTGTGTGGGTTCTTCCACCAAATGAAGGTAGAGAGAATCACAGGCACACTTTCCATGATCTGTATCCAGAGAAGTGGCTAGAGTTGGAGAGCAGAGTCATCCTTTCTGGGAATCAAGTTACGACTTAGCAGAGCATCTGCTAATCAGAACAGCTAACACTTATTATTATTATTATTATTTTGAGACAGGGTCTTGCTCTGTTACCCAGGCTGGAGTGCAGTGGCACGATCTCAGCTCACTGCAACCTCCATCTCCTGGGTTCAAGTGATTCTCCTGCCTCAGCCTCCCAAGTAGCTGGGACTACAGGTGTGCGCCACCACACCCAGCTAATTTTTGTATTTTTAGTAGAGATGGGGTTTCACCATGTTGGCCAGGATGGTCTCGAACTCCTGACCTCAAGTGATCTACCCGCCTCAGCTTCCCAAAGTGCTGAGATTACAGGTGTGAGCCACTGTGCCCAGCCTATTATTATTATTATTTTTTGTAGAAACAGGGTTGCACTTTATGGCCCAGGCTGGAGTGCAGCAGTGCCATCATAGCTCACTGCAGCCTTGAACTCCTGGGCAAAATTTCTCCTCCTGCCTCAGCCTCCTGAGTGGCTGGGACTACAGGCACACACCACCAGGACCAGTTAATTTATTATTATGATTATTTTGTAGAGATGAGGTCTTACTATTTTACTCAGGCTGGTCTCAAACTCCCGGCATCAAGTGATCCTCCTTCCTCACTCTCCCAAAGTGCTAGGATTATAGGCCTGAGCCACCACAACCAGCCCAGCTAATGTTCATCAAGTATTTCCTGTGCATCCAGAAATGTACTAAGTATTTAACATTCATTATCTTACTTAATCCTCATGATCTCTATTATCTTCATTTTATAGATGAGGAAATTGAAGAATACAAAGTTAAGAAACTTGCCCAGGGTTGCGTGGTCACATAACTGGGTAGCAAAGGATTCAAACCCAGGTCTGACATCCGGTACATTGTACATCCTTGTAGAAACCTGCTGCTGGAAGAGGGGCTGGGAAGAAGATACAAGATCTGACCAACTTCAATAAAGGAAGACAGGACAACTTCCTTATGTTATAGCCAAAAGGAATAATACTAAAAGTGAAACACAAATTGAAAATAACAATAAAAATAATGCCTATTATAAAACTACATCTAGCCACCTTCAAACCCTCTGGGCCAGGCACAGTGGTTCATGCCTGTAATCTCAGCACTTTAGGAGGCCAAGGCAGGCGAATCACCTGAGGTCAGGAGTTCGAGACCAGCCTAGCCAACATGGCAAAACCCATGTCTACTAAAAACACAAAAATTGGACAGGTATGGTAGCGCATGTCTGTAGTACCAGCTACTTGGGGGGCTGAGGCAGGAGAATCACTTGAACCCAGGAGGCGGAGGTTGCAGTGAACCGAGATCACGCCACTGCACTCCAGCTTGGGAGACAGAGGGACACTCCATCTCAAAAACAACAACTACAAAACAACAATGACAAAAATCTCTCTGGATTTGCCAGACTATAATGAAAAGAATTAAAGCACTTTATAAAAATGCATAAAGCTATACCAAACCAACCAATTTCTCCTGTGAGACAAGACAATTGATTTTCTTTTTTTTTCTTCGAGACAGGGTCTCATTCTGTCACCCAGGCTGGAGTGCAGTGGCACAATCATGGCTCACTATAGCCTTGAAGTCCTGGGCTCAAGTAATCTATTTAACATTTCTAAAGTCATGGATGTTTGGAATCTATTGGGAAATATTGCATCTTCATAATGAATGTAATGATTTCTATTCTAGAACAGCAGATAATGGATAATGCAAAAACCACTTGTATTTCCTTTAATGTACATTTTGTTATTTCTGTAGCAACAGATTTACCTTCCTATTGACTGTTGCTTATTCAGTCTAGTGAATCAGTTTGTTTGCCCTGAGTGCAAACCAAAGGAGCAAGTTGGGGAGTGTTCGAACATTCAGAAGTATGAATGTGCCAAGTGACAATAAACACATACTTCCTGCATAGATTATTTAGTGCAGAAGACTGGACTTGGTATTCTCTGGGGACACTGAAGAAGTCCCAGCCCTCATGGAATTAATGGTCTAGTTATAGAGACAGAATATGCACATATAAAATACCTTACATTTTTGAGGCAACATATTAAGAAAAACAAAAAAAGATAAAATATGAAATATAAATACAAAAGCTTTAAGTATATGCAAATAACAGAATGATTAGAACGAAGATATAACTAGTAGGTGAAGATTTTTGAATCAACTTTATATGACACCTTCCTAAGATGAAAAGCTTATGAAAGATAATTCCTAACACCTAGTCTAAGTTAAATAAAGATTGCCACTTGATTTTTTTTTTCATGTTAAATATACCACGAGACATACATGGTCGTCTATCAGAAGAGTTACAAAGTGAGCTCTGCTTTTTCCTTTAGCAAGCAGAAAAGACTTTCAATAGTTCTTGGTTTCTCTTTGTGAAATAAATATTCCAATGCTTTTCTTAAACACTGCAGACTAACAATGCCATATGTAAATTGCCTTTCGGTCTATACACATTTGAATTTACTTGAGCAGAGGAGCACAGAACATAAAAAATCTTAATTTAATATGCATTTTAGGATAAATAGCTATTAATTCTATTATATTACATCAAATAAGAAGTTGGATGACTTATGGCCGGAGATGGAAATGTCATTATATAATGACATGCAAAAAAATGGAAACATACAATATAAAATAAGTTCCTTTAACTGCAGAATAAACTGAACATATCATAGTGTTTTTCAATATAGAGTGGCTTTCACTTCTTTGTACATAGAAGTTCAGAAATCAACTACTGTAACAGCCACCTGCTTTTTTTTTTTTTTTTTTTTTTTTTTTTTTTGCTGTGAGCCTCTCAACCCAGTCATTGCAAATTCTCCTGTATTTTCTATTATAAATGTCTTCAAATCCCAAACTTTGTAATCCTGGCATGATTCATAATGACCAGAGAACTGTAAAAGAAATCCCACAGGATACATTTCTGTCTCCTGAATTTCCACTCAGCTCTTTTTTTAAATATCTGTGCAAGATAGAGAGGTGGATCTAACTCATTATTATAGTGCAGCCTCAGCGTAAGGATCTCACGTCATGAGAATACTCTTCTCATTTCACTGGCCATTAATGGAAACAGTCACAAGTGAGCAGTGGAAAAGGGTCAGCCCAAGGGTGTAAGCTGACCTCCACACCCTTTAAAGAAACATGCGCGCGCCATCCCTCCCTCACTCCAGCTCCACTTTTGCCCTTTTAACATATTGGATATTTGTGTACTATTTCCTTTGAACAAAGTATTCCATCACTTAAGGAGATATATATATATATGACAGATATATATATAAATATTTTAGACATATGTAAAAATATATATATTTTAGACAGATACATATGTATTTTTAGACATATATAAATATATATTTAGACAGATATACATAAATACGTATATTTTAGACAGACATACATAAATGCGTATATTTTAGACAGATATATAAATATTCTTTTTAGACATATATAAATATATATATTTTTAGGCAGATATATATATAAATATATGTATTTTAGATGGATATATAAATATATATATTTCAGACAGATATGTATTTTTAGACAGATATAAATATACATTTTTTAGACAGATATATATATAATACATATTTTAGAACAGATATATATAAATATATATATTTTAGACAGATATATATGTATATTTTAGACAGAATTTCACTCTTGTTGCCCGGGCTGGAGTGTAATGGTGCGATCTCGGTTCACTGCAGTCTCCACCTACTGGGTTCAAGCGATTCTCCTGCCTCAGCATCCTAAGTAGCTGGGATTTCAGGCATACGCCACCACACCTGGCTAATTTGTTGTATTTAGTAGAGACGGGGTTTCACCATGTTGGTCGGCTGATCTCGAACTCCTGACCTCAGGTGATCCACTCACCTCAATCTCCCAAAGTACCGGGATTACAGGTGTGTGCCACTGCACCTGGCCAAGAAAATATTTTTTAAAACCATTGTTCTGAAAGATAGGGTATAATGACTTAGAAGCATCCTAACTCAAAACCACTGCTTTTAAAGTCAAATGTGGCCAGGAATGGTGGCTCACACCCGTAAATCCAGCTCTTTGGGAGGCTGAGGTGAGCAGAACACTTGAGTCCAGGAGCTCAAGACCAGGCTGGGCAATATGGTAAAACCCCATCTCTACTAAAAATACAAAAATTAGCCAGGTGTGGTGATACATGCCTATAGTTCCAGCTACTCAGGAGGCTGACGCAGGAGGGTCGCTTGAGTCCAAAAGGTTGAGGCTGCAGTGCGCCGAGATCAAGCCACTGCATTCCAACCTGGGCAACAGAGCGAGACCCTGTCTCAAAAAAAAAAAAAAAAATGTTAGGCAGAAAAATACTGTAGATGAAATGAGAGCAATATAAATTAGGAATTGGTGGTTTATCAAGTAAAATGCCAAACAAATGAAATTAAAGGGTGGTGTTTAATGAGTCATAAATCTTAATCTTTATTTCTGAAAAAGAAGAAAGACAATCAAGGGACTCCACTTACAACTTAATTTGCCTAAATCAAAATTGTTTGAATGAATTTAAGATTTTGAAAGCATAAAATTGTCACCTCATCAAATTTATTTGTACTTTCCAGGATTGTACCCTTGTGCACATGTAAACCCACCACAACAAGCTCAGTCCAGTTTTCTAAGCATTGTCTCCATCAAGTATCATGTTTCATTTTTCAGGCTCACTCTGATTGGATGTTACCGCGGTACCAGTTCTCTTAGGAGAAGGCCCTTGTCAAAGGCAGACATACAGATTAACTTGAAAATACTGAAACCTTTCATTCTAAGCATTGTACAGAAATTGAATTCAGCAGAAGAACTTTGAAACAATCTATTTTTTACCCAAAATATTTGTGATATTTTATAAAAATAGCTAATAGAGCATTACAGTTCCAAAGGGCTCTATCATTAGCCATTAGCTCATTTGATCCTCCCATCAGTCCCACAGATGGACAGACACCATTATATTACAAACTGAAACTAGGAGAATCAGGAGGTTAATTTGACAGAAACTCAGATTTTCTGACCCCAAATCCCCCAAAGGGAACAAGCTTACCTCTGATTTAAAGTTCCACATACTTTGATTCAAGAACAGTATTATAATTTTGATATCTTACTAACTCGATGGGCAAAACTTCCCCTCTCTCAATGTATTTATTTGACTTGCTTTCTGTGGAGTGAAAGGTGGAAGGGAGAGGGAGACAAAAGAGAGCATTTTGCTGGGAAGGTAGATAAATATGACAAGTGTGTCCCTAAGTCCATGAAAATTTTCACCAGTCCTCCCATTATTTATTAGAAATGGAGTCAGGTGGGTATATATGTATAAGAATAAGGCAAGCTGAAAGCATTAAAATGCTTTCAAAATTCAATATAAGGATTTGGAGGCCTTGTATGGTTTGGCTTCGTGTCTCCAACCAAATCTCATGTTGAATTGTAATCCCCAATGTTGGGGGAAGAATCTGGTGGGAGGTGATTGAATCATGGGGGTGGATTTCCCCTTTTCTGTTCTCATAATAGTGAGTTCTCACAAGATCTGGTTGTTTGAAAGTGTGTAGCACTTCCTCTTCACTCTCTCTCTCTATCCTGCCAGCCATGTGAAGATGTGCCTGCTTCCCCTTCACTTCCCACCATAACTGTAAGTTGTCTGAGGCCTCCCCAGAAGCAGAAGCCTGTACAGCCCACAGAACCATGAGCTAATTAAAACCTCTTTTCTTACAAGTTACCCAGTCTCAGGTATGTATGTATAGCGGTGTGAGAATGGACTAACACAGCGCCCAAATGCTATTGCAGAATTATGGCAATTAAGTCCTTAAAAGCCATCTTATTTCATTGACAGTGAGCAACAATGTATCTGAGCTGATTTATGTGACTAAGGAAAAAAAATCATCTCAATTTATGCTCAGAATGGATCTTTTGACTACAGTGGCTCGTATTTTCTAATCAGTCACCAACCAGGCAAATTCAATGAATCAAGTTACTAATATGTAGTAATAGCCAATGGTGTGTGACATCATACACAACTAGTTTAAAAACAAAAGAACTTAGAAATTAAAAATTCTAATATTCAATTTAGAGCTTAGGAATAAATTTTATTAGTTTACTTTTAAAAATTATTTTGAAAATGTGACACATTACATGGTAATAGAAAAAATTCAAACAGTACAAAAACATAAACAGTAAAATTTTGGTCTCCCACCTCCCATCACTGGGCTCGCATTCCCAGAGGTAACTGCCTATTAGGTGCTTCTTGTTCATTCTTCCAGAATGAGTCAATGTGGATATGCATAGATGTATATTTTCTTTTTATTTACATAAATATGATAGCATGCTGCACACATTATTCTACACCTTACATTTTGCCCTTAATATGTCTTGGAGGTTAGCCCATGTCTACACATATGAAACCAACTCACTCTTTTTAACCAGTTGCATAGTAGTGTTTGTATGGCTGCACTATCAATAAAAAAATATGCTCTATGGATGAGCCATAGGTTATTCTGTAGACTTTTGCGGTAGTGAACTTGAAAAAAAATACTGTCGTGAATATTCTTCAACATGTGTCTTTATATACATATATGTGTATTTGTAAGATAAATTCCTAAAATAAATATTTTACTCAAAGCATGTTGTTTATCTGACAATTTCTAACATTACTTATTTCAACTAAAAGCTACTCCAAAAATATTTACATTGAAAAAGAAAGGAATGAGGAGTAAGTGTTGATTATCTTCTTTCACAAGGACAACATAGAAATGAAAGCCTTTTTCAAGAAATGTAATTGTTTGGTTTTGGAGTTTTTTCATGGGCAAGTTTGGAAGGTCACAAAGAAGAATGGGATAATTTCTATCATTTGAGGCCTAATCACTCATTAAGACCTCTGGGAGAAAGGCTATCAGAACAGTAATCCACAAAGCTTCTCTCTTCCTCAAGGCTTTATCTCTCTCGCCACCTCTAATGCATGCTGGCATGAAGTGGCTGAAATGATATATGCTATAATATAGAGAGAGAGAGATTTCTTTTCCAAATCACAAACAGTGGTCTGTGCAGAGAAAAACTTCCTCATCCAGATATGAGACTTCTTATTCCTCTAGGGTCTCCCTGGAGCCCTGAAAAAAGATAAGAAGAAATTAGACATATCTGACACTTCTCCATCTTAGGAAACAATTTTACAGGCAGAATCAAACTTTCCCAGTAACATTCCACTGCCATTGTAAAACTCTCCCAGCTTAGCTGAGAATTCCCCAGATTTCAAGGTGTTCAAATAAAGGAAGGGTCTGGGTGAGAATAATGTTTGCATAAGATAAAATATAAAACCCCATCTATTCTTCCTTTTTCACATACACAAAAAAATTAAAATTACCTAGCATATTTTTCTAGCCAACTGCCAAAAACCTGAGATGGAGCTTTTTGTCTTACTCTCGACTACTGATGCTGGCTTCCTTCGAGGCAATTCAGGACAGCATCTGCCTAACCTCATGTTTCACTGAAATACAGGTTCTGAAAAGCAGCCTGAAGATGACATTCTGGGAAGAAGAACGATGTTGCATGCGGCGGGGGAGGGATGGGAGGCAGGAGCAAGGGAGGTGGCTGAGCGGTGTTAATGCAAATGTATTCCCTGGGCTTATTCACTGGCAAACTCAGTGGACACCCAGCCATTTGAATCTGGGCCAGCGAGTTTGGCTCCTCTTCTGCTGGCAGAGCACGAGCCCAGCACAGCATCCTGCTGCTGTTGGCATGTAGACAGCTGTCTTTCTTCATCTCACCCTCCCCACCACCGCGGCACACTCAACAGGTGTTGCCAGGGACACAGTGTGTTTGGCAGCTGTCAACTTTCAATAATCATCTCTGTAGCATATCCCTTTCTGTTCTCTCACCCCAGTTCTTCCCTTGCTCCCCACTCTCTTAAAAACCCCAGAACCATTTGGGCCTTTGCAAAGGGCAGAGTTAGGCAAAGATGCTGATCAAGGCTCAACATGATCTGGAGAGAGAAGCTCTGTCTGGGCCCCAGCCTAAGTGTGGCTGGGATTGCTACAAGATGCAGGCCTTTGGGGTTGATCCAATTATTCTTTTTTATTCCCCCTTTTGAGGTAAACTTGTTCTGTTGTTTAGTTTTGCTTTTTATTTTTTTTTATTTAAGCCGATATTCCTTGAAGTTTATTTTGCAGCCAAACACAATCCGTTGGTGATGCAGATTTTCACCTTGTGGAAATTGTATTAACCATCATCGTCATCATCATCCTCATCATCTGTATTTATGACATGCACCCAGGATATTTATATGTGTGTTCTATTCTTTTTTCTTGCAGAGGGGTTAAATTTTTACTATTATTGTTTGACAAAGATAAATTGTATATGTTTATGGTGTACATGATGTTTCAAAATATGTCTAGATTGTGGGATGGCTAAATGAAGCTAATTAATGCATGTATTACCTCTGAGGTAAACTGTTAATCCATTTTTTTCCTGACCTTAAATCCTTCAATTTTTCATTAGTAATTTTGAATTCCAGCTCCTCCCCTTATAATCCATGTGCTCTTAATCACATTCTTTAACTTTTTTCTGTGTGTCTTTCCCCACCCCCCTTTTTGTGGAGAACAAGGTCTCGCTACATTGGGGAGGTCTCAAACACCTAGGCTCAAGCCATCCTCCCACCTCTGCCTCCGTAAGTGCTGGGAGGCGTGAGCCACCACACCCAGCCCATTCTTTAACTTATCAAGCCTCAATTTTCTCATCTGAAAAATGAAGACAATATGTGCCATCTATAGCAATGAGATAAAGTAGACAAAATACTTAAGACTAAGTGCCCAGTATATGTTGATGATCCCCTTCCTCCCCCATGTCCTTTTTTTTTTTTAAATTATACTTTAAGTTCTAGAGTACATGTGCACAACGTGCAGGTTTGTTACACATGTATACATGTGCCATGTTGGTGTGCTGCACCCATTAACTCGTCATTTATATTAGGTATATCTCCTAATGCTATCCCTCCCCGCTCCCCCCACCCCATGACAGGCCCCAGTGTGTGACGTTTCCCTTCCTGTGTCCAAGTGTTCTCATTGTTCAATTCCCATCTATGAGTGAGAACATGCGGTGTTTGGTTTTCTGTCCTTGCGATAGTTTGCGTGTCCTCTTGAGCTTCATCCTTAAAAGCCCCAGGCTTTAACTACTGCCCTTGAGCTCTCAAAGACATGAGGCCCTGCTCACGTTCAGCATGTGATGGACACTTGAAATGGTCCTTGTCTGGGGCTCCTTCCGGTTCTGGTTCTTATCACAGTCAGAGCCAAAAAATATGCCTGCCCCTGTAGGTCTGCAGGAGATGCCAAATAAATGTTTTCAAAAGGCAGGAATATACAGCTATTAATTACAGTCTTGTTTATAATTCTAAATATTGAAAACCCCTGAATGTTCATCAGTGGAGAAATGGATGAGGAAATATTCATTTGATGGCACCCTATGCAGCAGGTGAAGTTAGTCAGCTAGACCATTTACTTAGGCACATATATCTCTTACTATGTATAAGAAACTTCATAAATATTAATGCATTTCAACCTCTCAACAGCTCAGTGTGGTAGAGACCATTATTTTCATCACATTTGTTGATGAAGAAACTGAGACACAGAGAAGACGAGCCCTTTAATGTGTGCAACATGGGTAGGTCTCACAAACATGTTGCCAGAATAATACATGTGTCACAGAGAATTAATGTAAATTTCAAAAATCCACAAGAAAATAAGTTATTCATGTATATCGATGTATAGTAAAATTATAAAAACAAGGACAGGAAGATTACACTCCAAGTTCATGCTGTAGTTGCTTTGAATGAGGGGGAAGGAGGATGGGTCAAGGGAATGCATGGAGAAGAACTCATTGCATCTGTAGAATCCCATTTATTTTATTTTATTCTTTGTTTGTTTAGTTTTCATTTGTTTGTTTGTTTGTTTGAGATGGAGTCTCACTCTGTCACCCAGACTGGAGTGCAGTTGGCACAATTTCAGCTCACTGCAACCTCCACCTCCTGGGTTCAAGTGATTCTCCTGCCTCAGCCTCTTGAGTAGCTGGGAATACAGGCAGTCGCTACCATGCCCAGCTAATTTTTGTATTTTTAGTAGAGACAGAGTTTCACCATGTTGGCCAGGCTGGTCTCAAACTCCTGATCTCAACTGATTTGCCTGCCTCGGCTTCCCAAAGTGCTGGGATTACAGGCGTGAGTCACCGTGCCTGGCTCTATTTATTTTATTTTTAAAAGAACATGTTAAAATGAGATAGTTCTGGGTAACACAATACTCTGTTTTTAAGTATATTTTTCTCTATACCTCTCTTTTTTTACATTGTAAAACAATAGCCATACAGAAAAATATACACAATATATTTATAATATTGATAAAACAGTTATTAAACAAACAGCATGTAACCACCATCCAGGTCAAGAAAGAGAATGTGAGTGGGGGCCCTTCCCCAGTCGTAACCTCCTTCTGCACCATCCAGAAGCAAGCGTGCAAGTGTCGTCCTGAGTTCTGTGATGCTTATTTTCTTGTTTCTCCCTAGAGTCTCTCATGTCTCCATTCTAAACAATATAGTCCAGTATAGTTAAAAAAATTTTTTTTTATATTTTATGTATACTTAAAAAATGTTTTTTTGAGACAGGGTCTTTCTCCGTTGCCCAGGCTGGAGTGCAGTGACACTATCATAGCTCACTGCAAGCTTGAACTCCTGGCCTCAAGTGATCCTCCTATTTCAGCCTCCTGAGAAGCTGGGAACATGGGCACCTGCCCCCAGGCCCAGCTAATTTTTAAATTTTTTGTAGAGATGACATCTTGCTGTGTTGACCAGGCTGGTCTTGAACTCCTAGGCTCAAGCAATTCACCCACCTTGACCTCTCAACGTGCTGGAATTACAAGCATGAGCCACCAAAGGTAACCCATATAATATGTATGTGTGTATTTTTTGTGTTCTTTTTTTGAGACATGGTCTCACTCTGTTACCAAGGCTGGAGTGCAGTGAGGTGACCATGGCTCACTGCAGCCTCAACTTTCCAAGCTCAACTGATCCTCCCATCTCAGCCTCCTGAGTATCTGGAACTACAAGTGTACACCACCATCTCCAACTAACTTTGCATTTTTTGCAGAAATGGGGTTTCACCATGTTCCCCACGTTGTTCTTGAACTCATGGGCTCAAGCGATCCACCCTCCTCAGCCTCCCAAAGTTCTGGGATTACAGGCAGGAGCCACTGTGCCCAGCTCATATGGTGTGTATGTGTGTATTCTTTTGTGTCTTTCTTTTGCTCAACATTGTGAGATTTATCTGCATTGTTCCCTGCTCATTTTCATTGCCAAATAGATTTTCACATTTAGTTATCCTTGCCACTCTTCATTGACAGTTGAGTTGTCTGCTCTGTAATTTTCAAGCTTAAAAGAAAGGCAGGTATTTCCTCTAGCAGATACCCGGGAACAAATATCTTCAGATGACTCCTCAGCTCAGCTCTCAGAAATGATGAGAACAGCCTTAATTGTTTCGCCATGAAAAGAATTTGTGTTTGGACTTACCATTGATGTATTCTGTTTCTTATTCACTTCCCTGAGTCAACAGCTTGCTTTTCTCTGTTACTTTATTTGCCTTTACACAGTGAAGCTGTAGTTCAGAAAGGGATCCTCAAGGCTCTCATCTGGTTCACGCCCTGTGTCTTACACATAAGGAAACACACGTTGTGTCTTGCGGCTGACTTTTAAATACATTTTAGTAGCTCTGAGACCTATAGATGGTAACTTGGCGATTGGAATAGGAGTTTTAAATGTTCTGTTGTCTCTGGCAGCTGGTTAATCGTATGTTTAAGAATAAAGTGTTGCTAGCGTTTCTCTGCAGGGCAAATCTACTCCATATGAGACCCATACTGAGTGTCACAGAGATGTTGTCAAACGTCTAAATGAATTTTTCCCCTCCTCATTATTAATCTCTGTACAGCATTGCATTTAAAAAACCACCCCAGGCCTCAGTAGTGAGGAGGGAAGAGCCCACAAAGCAGCGTTATTCTCCCCAGCACATGCTAGTAATCAGGCCAAGCAGCAGAGACATTTCTGCATTGGAAGGACCTCAGCAATGCTGTAAAAGGCATCTTCCCACTCTCCAATGTTGCCATTAATATGTAAAAGCTTAAGCTTGCTAAAAGGATTACTGCACATTCTATCTGATGGTAAACTGGCACTGCAATGATTACATGTATCTTTTTGTCATTTTCTCGTAAAACATCTTACTCTTGAAGAGTATAATTGGCCTTTTATTAATGTTAAAGATTAAATTGGCATAAACGTAACACATTGCTTTAAATGAAAGGCATATTTGCAATCTTTAGGGTCTCGAATTCATGCTTTACAGCATGGCCATTATATATATATACACACACACACACTATATATATACACACACACACATTATATATACACACATTATATATATACACACACATATATAACATACACATATACATATTACATGTATAAATTATATATAATATATAATACAGTCAGTCCTCTGTATTCGCAGGTTCCACATCTGCAGATTCAACCAACTATGGTTCCAAAGTGTTCAGAAAAAGCAATAAAACATAACAATACAATAATGAAATAGTATAATTTTTAAAATACAGTATAACAACTATTTATATCACATTTACGTAGTATTAGGCATTGTAAGTAAGCTAGACATGACTTAAAGTATACAGGAAGGTGTGAGTAGATTATGTACAAATGCTACACCATTTTGTATAAGGGATGAACACCGTGGATTCTGGTATCCTTGGGTATCCAGGAATTGAGGGACAGCTGTATATGTCATATGTTCTGCTAACAAGAACACAAATTTCACAAGAGGGTCATTAAGTGTGGCCCTAGTGGAAATGCCCCAACCTCCACCCTTACTTCTCATATATTCTAGCTATTGGAGATAAAGTACCATATACCATCCCATTGTTCAATATATATACCATTTCCCAGAAGACAGTGCCACAACCATGCAAAGTATCCCCAGTTTAACCCACACCTTAGATGAACCTTCCAAAGATTCATCTACCATTTAATCACAGACTCTGTGATTAAAGAAACGCTGGCAACACTTTATTCTGTATTTCTGGGTGATGAGGCATACCATTATTCTTTGGTCATGAGTCTATTTTCATATCTCTTTTGCCAGAAAATGGGTCACTTGGCCTAAGACCATTTATGGGAGAAATGACAACATTCAAAGTATGTACTCATTACAATAAGGCTGAATTCCACCCCTCCCAGGTAAAGAGGTCAAATGCAGGTAACCTACCACCAAGTGGCTGGCTGGTTTCTCTGAGGAATAGTGGCAGATGGAGGGCTCATTGTCTGTCTCCATTGCTGGCAGTTTGGACTCAGCAGTGGCAGCAGCTAGATGAGCTTTAATGAGAGAGACTCATGTTACTGGGCCAGGTACAACTTCAATTCCTTCTACGATGGCCACTGAATTCACGGGGCCACTAAGCAAGCATGAAGATGGCTAGGGGAAAAGGCTAGCTGGCCTCTACTGGATGGGTAGACTCCTCACCTGTTTGTGAAGAGCCTCCTCCATGATAGGTGCCCTCTGGATGATATTCACAAGGACTCGAAGGTACACACACTTTGTGCCACTTCCACAGGGTTTTCACCTGCCTCTTACCCAGACTGACCTATTGCCAGTCTTCCAGTCCTGTTCCTTCTGGACCACTCACTAGTCAACCAAACTATTTTCCATGGCCCATGAGCCTATGTACATACCCTGAATATATGTCAGGTTACTCCTCCCCTAACACAGAGTGCAATTAGGAGGCCATAACTACTACGTATCATCCCCTTCTTCCATCATCCATTTTGAATTCCCTTCACCTTTCTGTTGATCTAGGCACACCACGCCCCTCACCAATTCTGTTGGCCTAAGCAGTTGTCTGGTGAGATGATCCCGACTCTCATCTTTAAGGCTACAACTACTGTATTTGTCTATTTATTGTTAAAATTAGGCATAGAAGCATCCAGAGCCAGGGCCAGGTAGGTGCCTCATGCCTATCATCCAGCACTTTGGGAAGCCAAGGTGGGTATATCGCTTGAGCCCAGGAATCCAAGACCAGCCTGGGCAACATCAGGAATCCACTCCCCCCACACACCATCTCTACAAAAAATACAAAAAAATTAGCTGGGCATGGTGGTGCATGCCTGTGGTCTCAGCTACTTGGGAGGCTGAAGTGGGAGGATCGCCTGATCGTGCTGAGATCATGCCATTGCACTCCCGCCTGGGTGACGGAGTGAGATCCCACTTCGGAAAAAAAAAAAAAAAAATCCAGAGCCACACCAGTGGTTATACTGAGCACCAACCATATTTTTCCCTTGCACGATTATATGCAACAGTGCCACCTGCTCCTGCTATTTAGCTATCTCATAGCTTCCTGCAAGTTAGACCTCCCTTGGCACGACTCTGGCCTTACCGCTAATTTCAGTAAGTGCACCTCCCTTGCTTCTGATGTTTAACCACTGCTAACCAAAACTGCATTGCTTGCAGACAGCCTGGTTCTGTAATAGCATGTCCACCATCATCCCTGACCCAAGCTGGGTAAGAGGATAGTCACCACTGAGTATCTCAAGGATTCTGATGCCCCTTACCTTCCAGTGGAAGGTAACATAAATATGTTAGTGGGAGTTTTTAAACTTATGGTGTATCCATTTCAGCATTCTCCCTTATTTATGTCCTTCAGTTCTTTCCTCCACTACCTACCATGGCACCTCTGGTACTTCTTCACTTAGTGTGGCCATCGAGATTCCAGGAAGCTTCCAGGAGCTCTCATTAGCACCAGTTCTGGGGTTCTTGACAGGTTATTAAATCCTGAATCACAAAAAGATTGCTACCATTTCAATAAACTATCTATTTTTCAACTTTGTGTTCTATCCCCTTGATTTAGCACACTCAGGAACCAATCCCAAGCATACTCTCCAAGCCATATCTTCCCTTCTGTATTTAGTCTCCTTCCTTAGCTGGCCTAGCACATTCCCAGTGTGCTATGCTGAGATTTGATCTTTAATATTGGTATGGTTATAGAAAGGGAGGTTGCGGGTGGGGTAGGTGGGCAGGTAAGAGATAAGCTTGGTCTTTAAAGGCACCTGCATGATCTAAGTTTTCATCATGCCCTTCAATAAAGGGGTTCCATTATCTTCTGACAAAAAGGAGGGATCCCTTCTGTCAATCCAGTAGTTTCAGGGAATTTGGGAGTTCAAGGTTTTTATATACATACACCCAGATAGTCTCATCTCAAATCATGGGGCTCCACATTGATTTTGACTGGAAGTTTCACTGCTTTTATGATTAAGTCTTGAACCTGGTCCTCCTTTCTGTCTGGGCTTTGGCTGCAAGACATTAGGATCTCCTTAAATGCTATCCAGCAGGCCCTCTGGCTTTCATATTTTGCTTTGAATTGGTCATTAATTGCTCAAGCCTGACATTTCCTCTTCAACTAATCAATAATACTCCACAGTAGCCACACAACTCCATTGTCCTCGTAGGATAATCTCTCTCACGCCTTCTAGGCAACAGAGATAGGACACCCAACAGTGCATCCCCACCCACCATCTCCCTTCCCACTTCACCACTGGCGAATTTTTTTTAAATTGCTTTGTGACAGCATGCTGGGGACTAACCATACTTCACCTATTATCAGTGATGGTGTTCGCATTGCCAGGTAGCTGGCGAATCATCCAGCCCCCAAATCTCATATTAGAATCTGGTTCTTAGGACACTTGTGGAACCAATTGTCTTCTATTGTGTCCCCTGGAAACACACTCTGTGATGAAAAGCTGCATACGGAAGACCTGTTGGGAGTGCTTTCAGGAGATGCACCTGAGGGAAATTAAGAGGGCAGAGTCGGTGAGGATGACACTAACTTACAATGCGGTTGTCACTGAGGCCTCAGTTAATTCAACAGAGAGCTCTAGAACCAATATGGCACTTCAGAGTCGCACAAAATTAAGGCAAGGGGGACAGACCTTTGTACATCCAGTTATCAGCCTCAGACCAATGCCTAGCAAACTGTATGAGGCTTTTCCAGTGAAAGACACATCCGTGGGCTGTTAACCAATATTCTCAATAGCAAGGTGCATTGGCTCTGGACAAAGGATCTGGGCAGAGCACCAGGGTATCCATTATACCCAGTTCAGAGTTACCACTTGGTCTCTGCCATTCCCCAGTCCCATTAACCCTATTTGTCAGTAAAGAATTCAATGTCATGGCAATATTACCCAGTCTGAGCCTCAGCTTACAAAATATAGCTACTACCAAGTATGTCAAAGATGTGACTGTCCCATTAACCAGTGCATTTATTTTTACCAAAATGAAAAGTGTTCTCTAGACTCTGCTAGGGTATATAGTCAGGCGATGGGCTGTGAGTTTATACATCATAAATGTATTCTAACATTCTCACACCCTTGAGCTTTCTGACCCCTTCTTGTACGCCAGGGGAGTTCTGATATCTTCACGTTATTTCAGAAGCCATCTTCAAATTCAGGTGTTAAAGAACTATCCCAGTAAACTCTTAGACTAGCTCCATAAGTACTTGGCATAATATTGAGCCCAGATCCATGGGTGAGTATCACCATGTGAATGAATGTAGCCTTATATTTCACCTTATATTCACAAGCTCTCAAGGTTTTTTCTACTTGTGTTCCCCTCTCCCCCTTTCCTGTCACTATTTAGTAGGCAGATCTTATGATTCCTTTGCAGATCTTACAGGAACTAAGCTACTAGGGAGTTATCAAGACTAAGGAAAAAGCATAGTCACTGGAATTGGGAATAAGGTGGGGATTTGTTCACAAGGAAAAGGTAGAAGCAGAAGCTGAAGTGGAGCTAGATTTTGCTATTGAGAGAGGAAACACAAACTATGTTACCACCCTGGGACAACCTTCTTTCAATGTTTGCAAAGGCTGCCTTGTAATGAGTGTTCTCATCAGCCCTAGTTCTCCTAGTGTCTTCTCAGTAACATTACTGGGCAAAAGTCCATTTAGTGTGAATCCAGCACAAAATCAGAGCTGGTCTAGCAACAACAGTGATTTCAGATGCTGGGCTAGAGGGCCTTAATTTTCCTTAACTCAGAACTGGATTGATTCCAGAGCCAAAGGACAGACTGAGTTAGAGGTGGGTAGCTCAGAGATGTAGAGGCATAACACAGAGTGGTTTAAAGCCTGGGACGGGAAATAAGGTAGAGCCCCAATTCAGTTCTCAGCTCTACTATTTAGCAGTTGAATATCCTTGGGAAGTTACTGAGCTTCTCGAAGTTTCACTTAATTATACTCATTTGTGGACTGGGGATGATAACACTTATTTCAATGCGTTGCAGTAAGATCTAAATGAAATATTACCTGTGGAGTACTTAGAATCACACTCAGTACAGAACTACAGCTCAATCAGTAGTAGTTGTAGCAGCAGTAGTGACTGTTCTTACTATTAGTGGTGAGGACAGAAGATGTTGGAAGCAGAGAATCAAGCTATTAATTTATAAAGAGGGTAAAGAGAACTGTAATCTCTGACCTAACAACAGGGAAATTCACAGGCCAATTCCTAGAAAATCAGGGAAAGGTTCTAAATGCCTCACAGACCTGATAGCCCCCTAGCAGAAGGCAGCATGGTGCAGAGGGATGAGCACACCACACCAAGTCACAGATGTCAAGAATCCCAGAAAAGCAACTTCAACTTCAATTGTTGCCTATACATTTTAAGATATATGCGAAATTGCCAAGGGGTTGATGAAATAGGTAATTTAATACATGATTGGAGTATAAATTGATATAATCCATTGGAAAACAGCTGAGTCATCTATTAAGAGTCTTAAAATGTTCACGACCCAATAAATCCACTTCTCATAATCTAGCCTAAGGAAATAATCCCAAATATGAAAAAAATCTCTATATGTAAAATGTAGTTTCCTCTTATTTATTTATTTATTTATTTTTGAGACAGAGTCTGGCTCTGTCGCCCAGGCTGGAGTGCAGTGGCCGGATCTCAGCTCACTGCAAGCTCCGCCTCCCGGGTTTACGCCATTCTCCTGCCTCAGCCTCCCGAGTAGCTGGTACTACAGGCGCCCGCCACGTCGCCCAGCTAGTTTTTTGTATTTTTTTGAGTAGAGACGGGGTTTCAACGTGTTAGCCAGGATGGTCTCAATCTCCTGACCTTGTGATCCACCCATCTCGGCTTCCCAAAGTACTGGGATTACAGGCTTGAGCCACCGCGCCCGGCCATTTCCTCATATTTATAACATATTATTTATAATAGAAAAAAATCCAAAGGAAACTAAATATTCAAAATGAGGAAATAGTTAAGTAAATAATAATCAAATTATATGTAATATTATACATGCCTTTAATGTTATGTGTATCAAGTGCTTATAATATTGAAATATGCTTCTCATGTTAAATTAATATTGGTACCTACATATCACAACTATGTAAAACAGAAACAAAAACTTTAGTCAGAAAAAATACTGAGAGGAAAATCCACATGTCCTGTAAATCTTTCCAGGCCTTCTAGATGCATGGCTAATTGAATTGATGTAGGTGAAGGACTTGATGCCTTAAACTAGGAGTGGAAAATGGATCTCTTCTCTTGCCCAGCACTAAAGGATAGATGGTAGCAGCATAGAGAACAGTCTGAGTAAGGTTTCTAAGGCCCTGGGGCTGGGCTCTGCTGGAAAGAGGATCAAGATTCATTGATAATGTCTGTCATGAGCAAATTAGAGGACAGTAACAGCGATTGCTTGGAATATTTGACATCCTTATATGACTCCTCTTTTAGATAATTACAGTTTAAGAAATCTGGGTAACTGCATGAAACTGTTATAGAGGAGATTCCCTTCCCTGAGAAGAAAGTAGAAGTACATGACCTCAGAGGTTCCTTCCAACCCTGAGAGTTGTCAAAGTATTTCAGAGCCTCACAGGATTAGAAAGGAAGATGTTTTGCAGGGACTTGGAACCAAAACGAAGTTTCAGAGCCCCTCAAAAGTCACAACGCAGTCACTTACTTCACAGACGTCATCCACAAACAGAACAGCATGATTATTGATTTATCACTCAGTCCATCATCCCAAAAGAAAAGTAGACAAAAGCCATTTCACACAACAGTTCTGAAGAAGTAATTTGTTTGTAGAGATTATGCCTCGAGTCTCCCTATCAAATTGCAGACATGTGTATATATGAGGTTTCCTGGCCTCCTGACTGGGTAGTAATCATCTTGTACACTTGACCCAACCTGAGAATTTCTGAAACTAAAACACAGAGCCCTCCAGCATCATTCAAATTCTTCACAGGTCAATGATATTCTCAGCTCTCTAGCCAGCATCAAGTTACTCAATTGAGTATAAATTTTTCCCTCCACGTTCAGTCAACGGCTAAGTTCTTCAAAGGAAATTGTCGAAAGCTGACATCATGTTTGGTTTGTAATGCAATGGCGACACTAAACAGCCCAATATGCTCCTCTCACTGAGTCTTCATGTCATGGCGGAATCAACACGTGTTTGGGTTCCAAGCAAAAGCTGGCCTGTGGCAGCTTGCATGGGAAGTGAGGCTCACCCCAGCAGGTAAAACATAACAAACAAATGTGGCTTAAAATAATTAGTACCCATGCAGAGCAATCCCTGCAGAGTGTTTTCTTAGACTAGTTGCTTGAAGCCTTCTTTTAGATAAAGAAATGGGCTGATGGGCAGGAAGAGGAGGCTTGAGATACAAGGCAAAAACGGAAGCTGGAATTTTAAGACATAAAGCAGGGCTAAGAAAAGCAAAAATTGGCCTCAAGGCCCCAGGCACCCTGAAAGGTCATAGGAAGTCAAAAGTTCCTCTGAATAATTAAAATGTTTTCACTCCATCTGAATGTCTTTTTGTGGTCCAACCACTTTCAATTTTCATTAAAAATTTTGTTTTATTTGCTAGTATTCTCCAACTGGGGAAACTTGCTGTGATCTTTCTTTTTTAAAGCGAGCATTTATTTTGATACTAAGGATAAATAAAGTATTGGCAAAAGTTTCCCCAGGCCAGGAGCTCTTGGGGGATTTTAGCTTTTGCCCATTGAGCGTATTTGCCAGAAACATTTGGATGGGTGGGATGGGCATGGCAGCCAGAAGTATTTTTGGCTCACAAGAGATTTTAACCAAGAGCTGTCAGGCCCAAACACATTCGAAATCCAAACAATGGAGTGCAAGCATATCTGGAGAACTGTCATAATCCACATATCTTAAATTTATGGAAAATACTTAATGGAAGAGCAATGATGCAAGTTGAATTTTAGGTTCACCAGATCTCAAGCCTTATTTTTGCTTTCTTATTTATAAAATAGGTATCTTTGGACGAAGGAGTATTATTCTTTCACACATCTCAACCTGGATCTATTTATGAGTATGTTGGAAATTGTTTTCTCTGCTTTCAAACATACTTATTACATAGAAACAGAATTAATCTAGGTCTCTCTTTTCATTTAATAGAGCTTGGGAGCCCTGATATCCATTCAATTAATTAATAGTGGAAGAAGAGTCCAAATAGACATTTCTAAAAGCTCTTCAGTATGATGAGCAGAGGAAGATAAGCATTTCATTAGTGCAATGACCACTTGCATCTAATTCTTTGATGTGCCCTAGATAAGCAACTCTAAATGTAATTACAAGGGCATACTTGGGAGATAGTTTCCAGCTGTCATAAATAGAGATGGCTCTTACGAGTTTTTTATTCTAATAACTTAATTCAAATTGATTCCCACGAAATTGACTCCATCTTCACATAAGAAAATATTTAGAAACCAATTAGCAGCAATTATGTGTCAGATACATTTTTTGAACTACTTTACTGCCCAGAGGTTAAAATATTCAGAATTTCATGTTCCAAAATTTGCTCTTGTGAAATTCCTTCTATAATAACAGAAAATTTCATAAAACCTGGAAGAGTGGAGAACATTGAAGCCCACTCTCCATTTCAGTTCATTTGATGCTTGTTTTCACTGTGTTGTCTCCCCCAACAAAACTTTTGAACACCTCCAATAAAGAGCACCATAATATGCTGCCTAAAAGCTCTGCTCTATTTTGGAGAGTTGGAAATTTTAGCAAATTTTTACACAGGCATCCCTCAGTATCTGCGGGGTATTGTTATTTTTCATTGATTTTACCCCAATTTTTTTTTTTTTTTTTTTTCTGAGATGGAGTCTCGCTCCGTCACCCAGACTGGAGTGCAGTGGCATGATCTTGGCTCACTGCAAACTCCAACTCCCAGGTTCAAGCGATTCTCCTGCCTTAGCCTTCCGAGTAGCTGGGGCTACAGGCATGTCCCACCACGTCCGGCTGATTTTTTTTTTTTTTTTGTATTTTCAGTAGAGACGGGGTTTCACCGTGTTGGTCAGGATGGTCTTGATATCCTGACCTCGTGATCCGCCCATCTTGGCCTTCCAAAGTGCTGGGATTACAGGTGTGAGCCATGGCACCTGGCCTCCCCCAATATTTTTGATCCATAGTTGGTTGAATTCCCAGATATGGAACCCATGGATACAAAGGGCCAACAGCATATTAGTTTCCTGGGGCTGCTATAACAAAGTGCCACAAGCTGTGTGGCTGACAATATCAGAAATGTATTGTCTCACAGTTCTGGAGGCTACACATCCAAAATCAAAGTGCCGGCAGGGCCATGCTTCCTCTGAGATCTGGGCCGAATCCTTCCTTGCCACTCTCTAGCTTCTGGTGGCTGTCAATCCCCATTGCTCCTTGACTTGCTGCTGCATCGGTCCAGTCTCTGCCTCCATCATTTCATGGCTGCCTTCACATTGTCATCCCTCTGTGAGGAACCTGCAGATATGAAGGATCAACTATATATATTAATTCCAAACCTTCTTCCCTGTAATTTCCACCAATTCATCTATGCACTGTCTTCTGGAGTCATAGTAAATGGGCCTATTGAAATTCCCTTTTGCCAAAATAATCATCCAATATCTTCAACCTTTCTTCATAGTTTCTCTTTTCAATAAGACCCCATATTCCCATCATTCTTTTTTGGGGGGTTCAAACCCCAGCTTCTCCACTCACTTAGCTGGCTAACCTGGCAAGATACCCAGGGTGATTTTAGGTAACAGATTACTCACTAAGTTTTTCAAGTGGGACCTATAATACCGACAATGTACAGGGTTGTCATGAGGATTAAATAAGATACCATAGGTAGGATATGCTCAATGTTTATTTTCCCTTCCCATTTTCAAGTGAGGGACCCATAGTCAAATGAGATAAGATACAGTGTTCAGAGCACCATTCTTCTGCTAACATAATAATATATCAATGCTTTAAATGTGAGTTTGTGTTTTCTGTAGCTATGTCACACTGATGACTATCATGTTGTGTGTTATGAATGGAATTGTGTCCCCCTCCAAGGGCATACCCTTGTTGAAGCTCTAACACCCAATGTGACTGATTTTGAGATAGGACCTACAAGGATGAAGTTTAAACGAGGTCATAAGGGTAGGACCCTAACTTAATAGGACTGGTGCCTTTATAAGGAGAGGAAGAGAGAGCAGAGCTTTCTCTCTACCTGTGCGTAATGCACTCAGGAAGAAGGTGTGGCCCTCTGCAAGCCAGGAAGAGAGCCACTACCAGAAACCAAATTTTCTGGCCCCCTGATTATAGACTTCTAGCCTCCAGAACTGTGAGAAAATAAGTGTCTGCTGTTTAAGTCATCTAGTCTGTGGTATTCGGTTATGGCAGAGTGAGCAGGCTGATTCAGAGTGTGGTACTGTGAAGTATGGGGACTGCTATAACAAAAACCTAAAAATATGGAAGTGGCTTTGGAACTGGGTTATGGGACTATACCAAAGAGTTTTGAGGTGGTGTTAAAAAAAGGCTAGATTGCCTTGAAGGGATTATTGGTTTAAATATATATATATATAATATATAACATATCCATATATATGCATACTAAAATATATATATCCATATACATATGGATACTATATATATGGATACTAAAGGTGATATTACAGGCCTCTAATGAGGCCTCAGAAAGAAAAGAAGAGAGCTATAGGAAAATCCTCTATTATCTTAGAAAGTACAGCTGACCCCCGAATAACACAGGTTTTATTTGTTTGTGTCCACTTCTATGCAGATGTTCTTCTGCCTCTGCCACTCCTGAGACAGTAAGACCAATCCCTCCTCTTCCTCCTCCTCCACAGCCTACTCGGTGGGAAGATGACGAGGATAAAAACCTTTATGATGATCTACTTTCACGAATGAATAGTAAATACAGCTTCTCTTCCTTATGATTTTCTTAACATTTTCTTTTCTCTACATTACTTTATTGTAAGAATACAAGTATATAATACATTTAACTTACAAAATATGTGTCAATCAACTGCTTATGTTATTGGTAAGGCTTCTGGTCAACAGTAGGCTATTAGCAAAGTTTTGGGAGAGTGAAAAGTTATACAGAGTTTTGACTATATGGCGGGTGGGGGTGTCGGTGCCCCAACCCCTGCATTGTTCAAGGTTCATTCAACTTTACATATATCATTGTGAACAGGACGTTGGTAGATATATGGATGTTAAAGGCCATTCTGGTGAGGTCTCAGACCAAAATGAAAAATAGGTTATTAGAAACTGAGAAAAGGTGATTGTTGTTATAAAGTGTTAAAGAACTCGGCTGAAATGTGTTCTGGAGTAGGGGTTCCCAGTCCCTGGGCTGCAGACTGGTACCAGTCTGTGGCCTGTTAGGAACCAGGCTGCACAGCGGGAGGTGAGTGGCAGGCAAGTAAGCATTGCTACCTGAGCTCTGCCTCTTGCCAGATCAGAGTGGTATCAGGTTCTCATAGGAGCACAGACCCTACTGTGACCTGCGAATGTGAGGGATTTAGTCGTACACTCCTTATGAGAATCTAATCAGTGCCTGATGATCTGAGATGAAACAGTTTCATCCCAAAACCTCCCCAACCCCTCAGTCTGTGGAAAAAGTGTCTTCATGAACCTGGTTCCTGGTGCCAAAAACGTCAGGGCTGTTGTTCTAGGGTTTTGTGGGAGGTAGAACTTGTGGGTGATGAAACTGATATTTAACTAAGATGCCTAAGCAAAGTTTTGAAGTAGCAGCATGGTTTCCCCTTATCACTTATAGTAAAATATGAGAGGGGAGAGATACATTGAAGGAATTGTTAAGCAAAAAGAAACCAGACTTGGAGATTTGGAAAATGCTCAGCCTCCTCATATTGAAAAAAAAAAAAAAAAAAAAACCCAAAAAACAAAAAACGGAGAACTTAGGAAGAGAAGATAACTTTTGAAGAGAACATTGCAAGTGAGGCTGAGCAACCCTTTGATAGGAAATTGGTTTGGATGTGAAGCACAGATTTAATCAGTCATCTCAACAAAAGTCAGAGATGTAGATGGGATGATAACAGCAGAAACATTGCAAGCTGAGACTAAAGCAGACAGAGAGAAAAACAGGATGGAATGAAGGACGGCTGTTGAACTTCTGGGATCCTACAGGATGAGATAATAAAGTTATTTGGGTTTTGTTTTCTTTCGTTTGTTTTGAGACAGAGTCTTGCTCTGTCACCCAGGCTGGAGTGCAGTGGTGCAATCTCAGCTCACTGTAACCTCTGCCTCTCTCCCAGGTTCAAGCAATTCTCCTGCCTCTGCCTCCCAGGAATTACAAGAGTGTGCCACCACACCTGGCTAATTTTTGTATTTTTAAGAGAGACAAGATTTTACCATGTTGGCTAGGCCGATCTCAAACTACTAACCTCAAGTGATCCACCTGCCTTGGTCTCCCAAAGTGCTGGGATTACAGGCATGAGCCTCCGCGCCTGGCCCATAAAGCTATTTAACTGCAAACATACTTTATCCTTCAAGAAAAGAGAGAAACGACCCCAAAAGTGATCCAGATATCATCAAGGCTGCCACTGTCATCACAGGCCCATGGGGCAAGAGTGCTTCCTCCATGGTTTCAGAGGGTGAGGCCTCTCCATTTCAGCAGGCCAGACGGCCCCCACAGAAAGCCTCAGGGGTGGGAGCAGACCACTGCCTGGGGCCATGGGGGTGACATCACTGTCCCAGTGGCCTGGAAGGCAGAGTATCCAGCCAGAGGATTGTTCTCCAGCCTGAATATCTAATGAGATTTGCCTTCCTAAATTTTAGACTTGCTTGGAACTTGTCATCCTTTCCTTCTTTTCAATGTCTCTCTTTTAGAATGCAAATGGCTATCTTCTGACTATTCTACTATTGTATTAAAAAGCACACAACTTACTTGGTTTCACAGGTTTACATCTGGAGAGAAATATTGCCTCAGGACTGATCATACCTCAAGTCTCACCCATACCTGATTTAGATGATCTCTGGATAACACTTTGGACTTGAAATTGATGTCAGAATGGGTTAAGACTTTGGGGGCTGTTGGAATGAGGTGGCTGTATTTTGCATGTGAGCAGGACATGAATTTTGTGGGACTAGAAGTGGAATATTATGAACTAAATTATGTCCCTCCAAAATTCATAGGTTGAAGTCCTATCCCCCAACGTGACTGTATTTTGGGACAGGTTCTACATGAAGGTAATTAAGATTAAATAAAGACATTAGGGTTGGGCCATAATCCAATAGGATTGCTATTCTTATAAAAAGAAGCTCTCTTTTTCTCTTTCTCTCTACATGTGCACAAAGGAAAGGATATGTGAAGATGCAACAAGAAGCTGGCCATCTGTGGCCGGGTGCGGTGGCTCACGCCTGTAATCCCAGCACTTTGGGAGGCCGAGGCAGGTGGATCATGAGGTCAGGAGATTGAGACCATCCTGGTTAACACGGTGAACCCCGTCTCTACTAAAAACACAAAAAATTAGCCGGGCGTGGTGGCAGGTGCCTGTAGTCCCAGCTAGTCAGGAGGCTGAGGCAGGAGAATGGCATGAACTCAGGAGGCGGAGCTTGCAGTGAGCCGAGATCACACCACTGCACTCCAGCCTGGGCGACAGAGCGAGACTCCATCTCAAAAAAAAAAAAAGGAAGTTGGCCATCTGCAAGCCAAGAGAATAGCCCTTGCCAGAAACCAAACTCTCCAACACCTTGATGATGGACTTCTAGAACTGTGAGAAAATAAATGTCTGTCGTTTAATTCACCCAGTCTGAGATTTTTTTTATGACAAGCCAAGCAGACTAAATACATTGTGTCTATTGTCAAACGAAATCCCTATGGTTTACTTTATATGCTGCTATTAAGACATATCTACCTCACATATTTAATGCAATGTGAGAAAGAATTAGAGGAGAGAACTTGCTCTTTGTGAATGCAAGTGTCCTACACTACCTTTTTAATGACTCACAAATAATTCTTTCAACCACCTGTAATAGAATCTTACCCAGTACCTATGTCAGCTCATCAGATTACAGTTGGTAGAATCATACACTTATTAAAAATGGAACCAAATTTGCTTATCTCCAGGCTTCTGGAACGTCTCCATTCTCCTACCTTTTTCCTCAATAATAATAATAATAATAATGGCACCCATCATTTGGCATGATGCTAAGTGTTCTGAGGGATTAATCTCTCTGTGCCTCAGTTGTCTCACCTATAAAATGTGGATCAGAATAGACCCTATCTTATAAGGTTGTTGTAAAGATTAAGTAACTTGGCCAAGGCTGCACAGTTATTAGTGGCACAGTCCAGGTTCGAACTAGCTATTGAACCTTGAGTAAGTTATTTGTCCTCTTTGTGCCACATTTTTCTTATCAATAAAACAAAGACAATGATAGTACTTACCACATAGGGCTATCACAAGGATTAAATAACATAATACATGTGAAATGCCTAGAACTCATACACTGTCCTACACATCACCAAATTCAGGCCGGCCTAGGATAGAACCGTTAGCTCCATGAGGGCAGGGAGCTGTTTCTGTCTTATTCACTGTTGTGTCTCTGCTCCTTGTGTAGTGTCTGACACACAACAGTCATCCCGTGGATATTTGCTGAATGAGCTAAAGGCACGTACCACTCAGTTCAAAGCTGTGGAAAAAAAGGTCAAGAATAGGAAAACAGATTCTGGGGAAGATGTTGGAGGAGTCTTTTATCTCCACCTACGATGCCTCTAGTTTTTCACATTTCTTGTTTTCATTATACAGCCCGAGGTTTTTCCTGAGAAATTCTCCCTCCCCTGGGGGGAGCAGTGTCCCAGTTGTGTACTTCTATGGTTTCCCAAACTTCCTTATCAACATCCATGTCATACCACACTTGCCTACTTTTGTCTTCCCTGTTGAACTGTAAATACTAGGAGGACAAGGACCCTACTCAGCCTACTCACCAAAGGATCTCCTGTGTTCTGTGCATGAAAGTTGAACAATAAATATTTACAAAAGAAAGAAATGAAGGCGGGATGGAGGAGCAGGAGGGGAAAGGAACCTAAAGAGGGAAGGAGGGAAGGAGTTTCTGGGAATTTTGTCCAGCAGGTAGGACACCATGGTGGGAAAAGCAAGGAAGGAAACGACTCAGAAAACAGAGCAATTGATATAGAATTCATCTAGGCTGGGGGACTTGAACTTATTGCAAACAGCCACCTATTCTTTTACACTCACCTCAGTATTAGGGGTCTCAGCTCATCACTGACAATATTTGATCTCAATTTTCAACCTGACGATGAGCAACTCACCTTATACTGGATACACCAAAAACACACATGTGGCATGATGACTAATGATGCAACACAGAAGGCAAGCTCTGGCACCCAGGAGAAAAGTCCTATAGGAGTGCAGAGATGGGAAAGATGGCTGTATGGTGGTGGCGTCAGGGAGTCTCCACCAAGGAGGGTGGAAGAGAGAGCTCAAGAAGAGGTCATGATAAAGAGTGAGCAAAGATAAGAAGACTGGAACCTTCATTGTCAGCCTCATAGAGGAAGACACTTGAGGACACCTTGGTGATTATGGAAATGAAATGATATTAATAATGGCTAACATTGGGCACTTACTTTGAGCCAAGAATAGGGTTAAGTGTTTATCAACATATTAACTTCCGTTAATATATATTATAACTATATATACACACATACTTATTTCATGTGTATATATAGCAATAATATGTACATTATAGGTATAGCATGTATAATATATGTCAGTTATATATATAATACACGATTATTATTATGACCATTTTACAAGAACAAACCATATCACAGAGGGGTGAGGTAATTTGCCTAGGAGCACTTGGTGGATAAATTCTCCAGCCGGGATATGGAGCCCGATAGTCTAGTAGACAATGAGTACACAGATTGTCCTGGAAGAGTGCAGACTCTGTAGCCAGATATGTCACAAAATAAAAAACTAGCTGGCTCACTTCTGTAATCCCAGCTACTTGGGAGGCTGAGGTTTGAGGATTGCTTGAGCCCAAGGGTTTGAGGCTGCAGTGAGCTATGAATGTGCCACTGCACTCCAGCTCTGGGAGACAGAGGTGGACCTCATCTCTAAACAAACAAACTAGAAATGTCAAGGCCTTGGGGCTTATATTGGAAAACTGGGAGAAGCAGGAAAAGCTGCTTCCACAAAATGAGGATAAGAGGTAGTGGGTAAAAGAGATTAATGTTTACTGTGTGTCCACCTGACCTTACACCCCATGTTCCTGGGGTGTAAACTGACACAGAGACAGAACTAGTTACTCAAATTTCCCTCCTTCTCTCCAGGTTGAGAGAATTTTCCAGTTGTGTGTGCATTTGTCTAGAGAGAGTAACACACAATGAAAGTAATGTCCAATTATGGAGGCACCTGGAAGCATTGTCCCATCACCCCACCTAGCGGAACTGGCAATGCCTTGGATGTGTGCAATGAGAATTTTTAAAGACCAAGCTTCTTTTTGCCTTGAATCCCTTTGGCTGGTCATAGCCCTGTTTTACAGCACAGGTCATGCTCTCTTCTTGTTTAATAAATTGATGAATATAACCAGATAGAGGAACCTATCTAGATAGGCTCAACATTTTGGGTAGGATTCATCTTCAAAAAATGTGAAGTTTGTGGAATAGTGACATGGAGTTTGGTTCAGCCTGAGCAAGGATCTGAATTGGATGCTGTGATGTACCAGCCCAGATCCTCCTTCAGCACTGAAGAACCTCTTCTCCCAGCTGCTGGGGGTTTTGTTGGCACAGTGCCCTTGGCTGTCAGCCTCTCTGGGAAGATCCTGGCTGAAGAGAGCTTCTCTACACAGGACACCTCATATCAAATTGATTGATGTGTGGTTCATAGGTCCTGGCCCATCTAAGCACCACTCTGAAGAACCATCTTCACTCCAGAGCTCCTAGGAGGTCATCTGAGACATTGATGCAGACTGTATCACAGCCTAACTTCTCCCACTTGCCCAGTCCTCACCCTTCCCTTTCCACGGTTGTTGATCCCCAAAGCATTCCTAATAAACATGCCGTGTATTCATCTCCATTTCAGAGTCTGCTCCTCAAAGGACCTTACTTGTGACAGGATCTGATCGAATTATCTTTATAGAAGATATGTTTTAGCTGCCTCTCCACTCCCCCAGCCTGGGAAGAGTGTTTTAGAAGAAATATTTGACAACTGGGGTAGGGAGGGGGGACCTAGTTGCTGGCTTACCCCATTAGAAATAGATCTCACTTTGCTTTCCCCCCGTATCTCTGGTTCTGATGCCTGTTCATTGTATTGCATTGTGAATTGTTGAAGGACAGGGCCATCTCTTAGACATCTTTGTGGTACCCATGGCTAGCAGAGATCAGAAGTGCTTAACACTAGACTCAGTACCCATGTGTCCTCTTACCTCATTAAATTTCAAAGGCATTCATGTCTTATTCCTGCTACTTTCCAATGGGTCCTCATAAACAAGGTAGAGGCTAAGGTGATTTGGTGGTAAATCATATGAGAATAATTTATATATGCCTTTAATAACTAGAGCCAGACTTTCTATGCTACTGTTTAGAACTCTTGGGACAGAGATTAGGTGTACAGAGCTGAATGATGCCCCTAAACAGATACGTCCACATCCAAATCCCTGGCACCTGTGAATCTTACCCTACTAAGATTGAAAAAGGGATCTTTGCAGGTGTAGTTAAGTTAAAGATCTTGAGAGGAGATCATACTAGATTACCAAAGTGGGCCCTAAATCCAATAAGTATTCTGGTAAGAAGAGAAGACACAGAAAGGCAGAAGAGGAGGCAGTGAGTGACCACGTCAACAGAGATGGTAGTGATACAGCTGTAAGCCATAGAACGCCTGGAGCCACAGAAGCTGGGAGACGCCAGGAACAGAATCTCACCTGAGCTTTTAAAGAAAGCATGGCCCTGCTGCCCCCTTGACTTCAGACATCTAGCCTCCAGAATTGAGAAAGAATGTTTCTGTTAGACAGAATAAGTTTCTATACCATCCAATTTGTGGTCATTTACACAGAAGCTCTAGGGAACATTAGGATTGGAGGGCTAGAGAATCCAGAGTGAGTTCCACCTATACTATGAGATCCATATGTTGGGACTTGGATTTCTACTCTGACACCCCCCAGACACCACCCTGTGCCTCTCCCATCGCAGAACAGACCTCTGCAGTATGTTCATAGGTAGGACATTGAGATCACCCAGAAGTCTAGAGTAGTGACTCTGAGACCTGTGGCTCAGCACTGGCTATGCCAGGGCCTGAAGAAAGGCCACAGCCCTAAACACACCAGAGGAGGGAGATGGAGCCTCATTTGAGCAACTTTCCAAACGTTTAACAAAGATGTCCTTGAATTCATGATCCAACTGCTCAAAAAACTCTCAAGCAAATGCAGTACTATGAGATAATGTAGGATTTGCTGGAGTAAAAAGGAATTTTTAGCACTCATAGAATAACTTTCAGTTTAGATGAGAAAACTAAGGCAGCAATGTTTTAATGTGACCTATGGCCATAGTCAGAGGCGGAGTCTGAAGTCGAATTCAGGACATTCTTCCACCATGCCATACCAATATACGTTCTTAGAACATCTCTGTTTTTGGTTGTTCCAACATTTTTAAATTACCGAAGAGAATTGCTTATCTATGCATTTTAAATGAGTTATATAAAAGTCAAGTATTAGTCCTAATTTTAAAATAGCTGTGTTTTGGACAGATATTTAGAATTCCAAACCAGTTTGCATCCTGGTGACATTCAGCTAGATGGAAATAGAAGCAAACAAACAAAAGGAAGGCTTAGAGAACTGACCTCCCAGCTGCACGGAAAAATGGCTTTGAGGCTGTTCACCCCAGCTAGGAAGAGCTGCGGTGAAACAGCGTGTCTACACCATACACATACATATTCAGACGCTTTGTCAAAAAAGCCCAGTGCTAGAGCATTTCAATTAACAAAGTGGGATGGTTTACCTGATAAAATGCTCCCTGTGTGAGTGTAATTACATATTTATACCCCACAGAGATTTTTTAATTTCTGTTTGGTTTGTTTGCCTTGAAAGTGTTTGTCACTGGGAGTGTTCTTGATGTGCAATTTTAAAGCAGTGTTGGCCAACTGTGTGGCTTTTCATTTTAGATTCATTACAATTTGAAGATGATGCTTTTCCCCCTGTATACACACAATATTGATACTTCCACAAGAAGACAATACATCAAGGGACAGGAAAAGCATTAAAGGAAATCTGTCAAGTACCTGTTTTTTGGTTCTCCCCTTGTTGCTTTCTCTTGTTTAACTCAACCAGAGGCTACTAATTGAATCTGAAATGCTTGAAAACATGTTTTCTTTCTTTGCAAGTATGCTTGTTTCTCATCTTCTGCACATAAAACTTTTCCTTCACTTCACCTCCCCGTCATCAATACAGCAAATAAAGCTGGAGAAACAGAGGTCATTTCTGTGGTTCTTCACCCTGTCCTTCCCTGATGAGTACAGAGACACGTGGATCTACATTGCTGATTAATTGGGGCTGCTTTCATTCCATCAGTAAGAATCAGAGTCCCTGCTGTGTCCTAGGTACCACTGTCCAGCTTTGGGTATGCAGAGATAAGTTGTAGCCCCTGATCTCAGGGAGCTTGTGTGCTAGCAGAGAAGCCATGCATGGAGAGAAGCACTTACAGTCCAGCAAGGCAAGTGCTGTAACCGAGGTGTACCTGAGGCATGGGGGGAGGCACTGTGGAGGTGGAAATCAATTCGGCCCAAGGCAGGCTTTATGGAGGAAGAGGGGGCTCTGGAGGTGGGTCTTAAAGAGATCACTCACACACTTGAGAACTCATCAGTTGCTCAGACCAGAGATAAAGCCCTGAGTAAGACCATAGTAAATGCTAAGATTTACTGCATTAAACCTGTAGACTTACAGATCACCTAACATGCAGCAAAGTTTAATGGCCACTATTCTCCTTCCACCCTGGGTTACACAATTTGTGTTCATGTCAGATAATCAGATCTTAGCTGATCTTTCTCATTGTTCCGCCTCAGACTGCAACACACTCCAATGCATTCTTCACAGTTGCCAATCAGGTCATGTTGGGCCATGATCAGAATCCTTCACCAGGACTGCCTGGAGAATAAACTCTCCAGATAAATTCTCCTCCTTCCTCTCTGTCCCATGCTCTGGGTATCAAATGACCTAGGATTCCCTATTTCAACTGTCTGTGCTTTGCACAGTCATTTCTACCTGAATGTCCTTCCCTCCGTGAGATGTTTTTCAACTGTTTGCTCTTTAGCGTGCCTGCCAATGCCATCCCCCAAAGGAGACTTGCTGGGTTCTTCCTTCCAGCCACCGTGATGTCTTGTATACAATCAAACTTGTCTTAGTTGGCTCAGGTTGCTATAGCAAATATGTCATAGACTATGTGGCTTAAACAACAAACAATTATTTTTTACAGTTCTGGAGGTTGGAAATCCCAAGATTAAGATGCCAGCAGATTCACTGTCACTCATAATCCATATATCTCCTTTACATTTTGCTCACTTTAGGGCTTCATTTTAGGAATGTGATTGAGTAGAAATTAAATATCCACATTTATTCTCTTTAGATGTTCTATTTCCCTAACACAATTGTAAAGCTTAGAAACCTACAGCCCTCCAGAAATGAAAGTCCACGTTCTGTGCATGTGCATTTCTTTCACATTTTCACTGGCTCTAGGTGTAGGATTTTCTCCCACTGACTCCAATTTAAGGAAATGTTCAGTGGTCCCCTGGCTATTGTGAAAAATCAACTTAAGGTCTCTCCTATTGGTATGCAGGCAATGACGTCATTTTACCTGGTAGTGTATGAAGTTCAAATGCTTGGGAAGTTTGCCGTATAAATCAATAAATAACAATAGTAATTGCATATTTATCCACTAGGCCACCTGGAATATAGTCGTGTGATTTTACTCAGCATTCAGGGAAATGCAAGGTTTTCATTTTCTCTCTCTTTTTGGAAGGAAGCATACTGCTGAGACTATTAGAGAAAATGCAAATCTCCTTGCTGTTTGGGAAAGCTCCAAAAGAGTGAAAGTGAGCAGTTGTTACCAGCAGTGTTTGGATGAAAATGTAAACTCTTTGTCTTTAAAAGTGTTTATTTAACTGCGGAGAGTTTACACAGCTTGTGGAGCATTACAGTGGAAGAAATTACATTTCATTTCCACCATCGTCAGTTTTCTCCACCTGCCAATGGTCCCCACTTCAGTGTGCTGGGGCATTAGTAATGCTTAAAATGATTACAAAGAAATACCAACATTTCCTATTAAGATGAGGAAGAATGCAGTGGGCTCAAAATGAGGAATTTGCATCCCTCCTGGTCCCTACACACTGAGAATAATTTCTTCTAAAATAAGTTTTCCTATCAGATTTATGTTCTACTTTCTCCTCACCCTGTTGCTAATGAGTAGGACAGAGAAAGTTGCTAAAACCACTGACCCCTTGGCAAACAGAACTCTGCTCCATAAATACATGCTGAGTAAATATTTTTAAAGTGAACGATTACATGCATTAGTGATCGATTAATGATTACTGATTAATTAATGGATTTATTCAAGTTATTTTTGAGAGGGAAGATATTCCATTTGAGGCAGAGATAAGGTAGGGAATGTTTAGATTTCCTGTCTCCTCCTACCTAAACTCTTTCCCTACTTTCTGCCAACCCTAAACATGGGTGCCACAAGTAGATGCCAATTAATAATGGGTGAGCTGACGATCACCAAAATGACCTCCCTGTCATAATCTAAGTCATAATACTCACATTAACACTTTGTTTTTCTCCTATTAACATAGAAATTATAAATCTCAGAAAAGCATATCCACTCCTTATCCTATTGAGATGATGATGATGTGGCCAAAAGGAAACATGCAATCATACCACATCATGTTTTCAAATTGCAATGAGTGAGGCCTCTGATGGTTCCTAAACCAGATGGTCAATTCATGTGGGGAAGCTTTAAAGAAAAAACAAAAAACCTCATAATTCTTGGGGCTACCCTCAAAAAATCCGATAAAATGGATCTTCATGAAACCTAGAGACCTATATTTTTTAAAACTTCCCCAGATGATTCTTGCGATCAGCCATGCCTGGGAATTGTTTCTTCACACTGCAACAGTGTGGTCCCCAGCAAACATTCAAACATGTGTGATATTTGGATGACAAATACAAAATGAAAGATATGGACATGTTATAAGAATATATTTGGTTTCCTGTGCAGCAGATGCTTGGCCGACTAAAATGCTGATGATGAGATTCTTGATTTCATTCACCTTATGTTGATTATTCTGCAATGGCCTGGAAAATCACTGAGTTGTTTTGAAATAAGCACCTTTACACTCTATCAAGGTCAAACCTTTTACTTGATGTACTTAACTAACCATGTAAAATATTACATCAGCAAGCCTACGAGGCACTTAGAGATATATTCACATTTGCATAATGTCCTCTGTAAGTTAGTCTTTGGTCCTTAAGGGTGTTTAGAATAACTGCATGCAAGAATATATTTAATCCAATCTCATTTTAGCTTTTGCTCTTTTAAGATTTCAAAATTAATAAATCCTCCTGATACTCCAAATTACCATGAGCTTTTATAAGCATAACTTTGTAACTTTAACCCATTTATGAACATACCCCACAGGCAAATGTACTAATGAATAAGAAATAACATTAGAAGTTTAAAAGATGGTCTCTTTATGAAGTAATGTAAGAAAATCCTGTTAGCTGGATCAAGTACAAAAGTGCGATTTCTTAAAAAATAGAAAATCCGTCACAAAATTACATGTAATTACAATAACCAAAGGATAGAAAGTAAGAATAGTTGAAGTACCATGCATTATTTAACTTAGTACATGTTATCACTTGCTTGCATATGGATGAAAGCAGGGGAAAAAAGGAACTGACATAAACTCTCCGCCTGCAGCTAAAGAAATTGTGGTATTTTGTACCTGACTTCCTTGTATGTGAATTCTTGGCCAAAACCATCAACACACCTGATAGGTAGAATATGCTTCAGGTTTCTTCAGTCATTACCTGCTGGCTGCTTCTCTTCTTTAACTCCCTTCTCACTGTCTACCTTATTCTAAGGTTACACTACAAAATAAAGTCAGTGTTCAGAGCTGAAGAAAATACTAAAATCAGCTTGGTCAACAAACTAGGCCACTCCTTCAATCTGGGCAACAAAATTACGAGCCATATCTTATTATCATAGGCACACTTACATGTGAATTTATATCTTCCAAATTATTTCATGGTGTTTTTATTCCATTTGTTGGTACTAACTACCATACTGCAAAACAGCCTCTCTCACACCCTCTAGTCCACTGAGTAGGACACTGTCGCATACAAGGGATAAATTGCTTGCCCAATGTCACATGCTAGTGCCTGCCTGGGCAGAAAAGAGAATTTAGATTCACTGAGATGCTAATCTTACATGGTTCACTAAGGAGATGTCTGAAAAAAGGATGAAAAAATGCCTTAAAGCATTTGAAAAGAAGATTGTGAAGAGCAGGAAATGATATTATGTGATAAGCTGCGAATACGGAGAGAGTCTTGCATGTGGGCCAGCGGAGTCTTCACGGCAGAATGTCTAGTATGTTATCTGCAGCCGAGGGCATGAGGAGAGGGTGGGGAAGCAGTGATGGGTGGGATGTTTCCAGATGGGAAAAGTGGAGCTGACTTCTGCAAGCCATTCCTGGAATGGGTGCTCTCTGATGTCGCTGGCAATCTTCCTGGAAAGCGCCACAGCATCAAAAGTTTCTATTCTTCCTGTGTTAAGTAGAACTGAAATGTTAGCAAAATCCTATGTTCAAAAATTAGATACAGACTTATGTTTATGATGAAAAATTAGGAATAACTTAAATAACCAACAAATGGAAAACAGGAAATGATGGTATATTTATGTGATAAAATATTTAATGTCATGGGCAAGTGCTTTTTCTATAATATTATATTTAAAAACATAAGTGTATCAAGTAAAATAATCCCCAATGAAACACATTAAATTGTTAGCAATGATTTTATCTCTAAAGGGTAGGGTTAGGACAGGGTTTAGTTTTTTTGTCATTTTTTATGTTTTTCAAATTCTTTATAATAAGCATGTATTACTTTATAATCAGAAACACAACTTTTTCTTTTTTTGAGACAGGATCTCACTCTCGCCTGGGCTGGAGTGCAGTAATGCAATCATGGCTCACTATAGCCTCAACCTCCTGGGCTCAAGTGATCCTCCCATCTCAGCATCCCAAGTAGTTAGCACCACAGGTGTGCACCATCATGCCTTGCTAATTTTTATACTTTTGTAGAGATGGGGTTTTGCCGTTGCCAAGACTAGTTTCAAACTCCTGGCCTCAAGTGATCCTCCTGACTCAGACTCCTGAAGTGTTGGGGTTATAGGCATGAGCCACCATCCTCTGGCCACATTTTTAAATTACCATACAAGATTCTTTCACACAGTTGGTGGAAGGATGAATTAGTATCATCACTCAGTGTGCAAAGATATATGTAAGGATGTTTATTTTAGCATTAATTGTAAAAATAACAAATTGGAGAAAACAAATGTCTACCAGCAAGGAAACAGATAAATAATCACTATAAATATTATAATTGTTATTATTATTAAATAAGTAACATTTATTGGTTCTTATTAAGTGCTAGACATAGTTCTAGGTATTTAAAGTGTCTTAATCTTTTTCATCTCCACCATAATTTTTTGAAATATACACTATTATTATCCTCATTTACAGATGAGATATTACAGACATAATATTCATTACATCTAGCTTTTAAAGCTTGAGATTCTGATGCACTGGCATGGATGCCCATGATAAAGCAAATCACAAAAGACAATATTTCAGATAATTATCTTTTTGTTTTTAAAAAACATGTATACAAAAATGTAAGCATTTGTGCATTTAAACAGGTCTGAATAAACAAATCAGATTCTTGATAGGGCCTTCTGGGAAATAAGTGTAGAAGTGATGAAGGAAGTTTTACATGTTAGTTCATATAGTTCTCAATGTTTTATATTGATTCTTATAATTAATATATTATGTTTTTAAAAGAACAATGGCTTGGCAATGCCTGTAATCCCAGAACTTTGGGAGGCTGAGGTGGCAGATCACCTGAGGTCAGGAGTTCGAGACAATCCTGACCAATAAGACAAAAACCCATCTCTACTAAAAATACAAAAATTAGCCAGACGTGGTGGCAGCCGCCTGTGATTTCAGCTACTCAGGAGGCTGAGGCAGAAGAATCGCTTGAACCTGGGAGGCTGGAGGTTGCAGTGAGCCAAGATTGGGCTGCTGCACTCCAGCCTGGACAACAGAGTGAGACTCCATTTCAAAAAAAAGAAAAAGGAAAAGAAAATTACACTATCTTTAGACAACTTACATTGAGGAAAACAAAATGCAAACCAGCTAGAAGAATTCACAAACCACCAAACAGAACTTGAGCGTGCAAACTACAGGATGGTTGATATTATCTTAGCCAAGACTACATGGATAAAAATAGTAGGGGCACATTTGAGCAAAGTTACTCAGAGAATAATAAGAACTACAAGTTTGGGGTCACAAAGGAAATGGCTTAGTTAAGCAAAGGGTATATATTAGGCAACCAGCAAAATGAACTTGGTAAGGTAATATAGTCTGTTAATGGAGATCCCTGAATAGCAGGTTCACAATGTGGGGCTTGATCCAGTAAGAGGTAGTAACTACTGTAAGTTCTAAGGCAAAGAAATAACACGTAGGACACAGAATATTTTCAGATTCATCTTACAGGTGATTCAGATGGATTAGCAAGAGACAAATCCATAGGTAGTTAGGGCTAGATTAAAATCAAGGCATAAAATAAGAAAGATCCAGGACTAAGGCAGAGACCTGGGGAAAGGAGAGGAAGAGCCATCTCAAAACAGCTCCACCCTTAGCCCAGGCAAGAAGGTCCCCGCCTGGGATCCAAGGTTTTAGAAGCCTCCACATATTGCAAAAATTCAAACAACTAAATTTAGTCAATTTAGTAATAAGCACATGGACATGTCTTTCTGGGTTGAACGTTCTCTAAAAATCCACTCTGTAGGCCTCGGGGAAATGCTTTTCCACCCTTTTTGTCCTATTCCCTTAAGGTGAATGAAATGCAGTGATGTTCAGGCATCAACCATGAAGGTTTGCGGTTTGCGCTTCTGCCAACATTAGAAACATACTGCTTTGCAGTACAAGAGGGCCTGAGCAGCAGAAGTGCTTGCCATCAAGAAAATGCAGTCACTTCCTGGCCACACAGAAGACACAGATTTTTGCATAACAAAATATTTTGCTCAGCAGCATTGAGCGTGCGTTTTTGTGCTTCTCTTTGTGTTTCCATCCATGGTTTCAGAGTCCTCATGATTAGTGAGAGCTGAGGAATATTTTGTATTAAATAATTTACATAACTCTCACATTTGAGGATCTAGATATAATATCTATGTAATACACTAAAGATTTTGTGCACAGTTTCATTCTTACAAAATTATTTAATAAACTTGTTACAAATGTAAATAAAAATTGAATTAACCTGTCAGTTTTATCTAAATAATTTTGCTTTAAAATATTTATATTTACTATTTGTATTTTAGCTTTTAACTTTAATAAATTTAAATATTTTAGAAAAAACCTTTTTTGAAAACACATTGATAAATAATTTTTATTTTTGGTAAAAATATCTTAATTTGTCAATGTCTACCTTAAGTTATACTTTTTCTGAAAATGCATTCAAATGTATTCTTGAATACAACTTCATTTTATTTTTAATCTTTCAGGTAGTTACTATTAATACAAATTGCATGAAAATCTTGATTATAACAAAATAATTGGTGATTTGACTGAAAAGAAGCCAAGAAAAATTAATTGTATTAAATTCACACATAATGACTTATGAAATATGTATATCTTTACTTTATCACTCATCTAAACAGTGCCAGCCCATCAACAGAACACCCAGACATGTATAACTACAATTAAATTCTATTGCCTTTGACATTTGGCCAACTTTCAGTCATATGTAAATTATAGCTTTACCCAAACCATGTTATCATGAAGGTATTTTTCAAGGGAAAAAGGAATGTAATTTAGTCAATGGTTTGTAAGCTTGATTTTTTATAACTTTCAAATGCTTAGATATGGAGTATACACACCACTATTATATTCTTGCCCTAGGTCTCTAAGATGACACAGACAGTCCTGGATTAAAGAGACATTAAAAAGAAATGTCTAATAAAGGACATGGGAGCAAAGGAAATGGAGGCATTAAGGATAAAAAGATGACTAATCTGGTGTCCCCACTGACAGAAGGAGGGAAGTTGGAGAGCGCAGCTTGAATCCACCTGTCCTTTCGTAAAGCCTGGTGAGTATGAGTGGTTGTAATCAGTCATAAACCTCAGGCGTCAGCTGAGGAACCACAAACTCAGAATCAATAGTATCAGTCAGGAGTAGGAGGGTCAGCTGACCCACATCTGACCCAGCCCTGTGAGGACAGCAGCTGTGGAGTAGTCCCTGAGCGTGGTGGCTGGAATGGACAGCACTCTGCTGGATGGAATCAGATTTCAGTACTTCTACTATGGACAATCTCACAGTGGATTTTAAACTGAGATTCAGAAACCAGTATTATTTCAGAACACCTAATCACATCATAAGGTTGCCAGAAGCAAATTTTATTAAATAAAATCTCTAGATCTTTTGTGTTACTGTTCTCTAAAAATCACTTCCTTCTCTCTCAGTTGGCCTACACATCTGGGCATTGCCTCACACTGTGGTGCTCTGCTGACCTCGTCTTCATGTTCTTTAGGCTTTGTGTTAAGGTTACCTTTTTCTTTTAGGTTATCTAACACTTTAAAGGACCAATCACTCTCTCCTCTTGGCCTCAGGCTACTTTTTCCTCCTTGTCACATTCACCACCCACATAGGCATTGCCAGTGGCAGCGGGGCCAGCACACTGACCCTTCTCACGGCCTATATGACTGTTCTAACTCATCTCAGTCTCCTCTGGCTCTGCCCTACATGGAGCAGGTCTGAATATGACCCTCTCAGATTTGAGTGAAAAAAAGATTAGGATTTTAGCAAAGAGCCATGAGAAAGGCTAACCCCCACCCTAACAGCTGATTTCAGCTTTTCCTTCCTTTCAAATTCCTTCCCTTCCACCTCAGCCACTACTACCACCTAAGGCATTAGGAATCTTCTGGGGTCAAAGCAGTGCTTTCCATAACTGACACACACACAGTCTTTAAATAAGACTTTCAGGCTGGGCGTGGTGGCTCACGCCTGTAATCCCAGCACTTTGGGAGGCTGAGGCGGGCGAATCACCTGAGATCAGGAGTTAGAGAGCAGCCTGGCCAACATGGTGAAATCCCATCTCTACTACAAATACAAAAATTAGTTGGGTGTGGTGGTGCACACCTGTAATCCCAGCTACTTGGGAGGCTGAAGTAGAAGAATCGCTTGAACCCAAGAGGTGGAGGTTGCAGTGAGCCAAGATCATGCCACTGCACTCCAGCCTGGGAGACAGAGCAAGAATCTATCTCAAAAAAAAAAAAAAAAAGACTTTCAAAAGGTCTTTCAATACATTTGAACATTTTGTAGACTGTCTTACTCATTTTATGAGGTTAAGATGTAGTGACACTCACCCCTACCCACATTCAATTCATGCTATTTTAAAAATTCAGTTCAAGTCAATTAATCATGCATAGGATAAGACTTACTAATGTATTCCCAGTCTCCATTCACCACCAACCCCCCACCCATCCACACACACATATCACCCCCTTACCAGCTAAGAGAATGTTGTCCATTTCTCCTCATTCTGTCATCCTCTAAGCACATTTTGGCATTTGCCAAACCAGTTTGGGCTCTTTTGGGACAGAATTTGAGGAATGAGTAGACAGAAAAAAGACCTGAGAAAGAGAAAAACGGGAAAAAAATCTTGCTAGCTGAGCCACTTCCCTTGTTCTCCTTTGTTGTTAAAAATTGAGGGGATAGGTAAAGCTGAAAAGGAATTAAAAAAAAAAAAAAAAAAAAAAAGGCCTGAGCTATTTATTTTCTCACTTTTCCAAATGGAAAGATAGAATTTCAAAAGCCTTTTCTTACATGAAAAATTTACTATAGAGAGGCTTCCAATATTCTATTTCTTGGCTTGCTGGTGGATCCACAAATATTCTTTGTGATGGATCACTGAGCTAAATATTTTTTATTTTTGCATTTTTCTGATATGAGAAAAAAGTTAAAAGTTATTAAAAGCATGACTTTCTGCTGTGTTGTTCACTAATAACTGAAACTCAAAATGTTGGGAAAAGTGTAAAATGATCTTTTATTCTTTTTGATAGTCTCAGAGTTGGGGAACAGCTCCTAAATTTGGAAGCATCTAGATTTGCACATTCACTATTACTGTCTCACCCATTAAGAAAAGACTGACTCATTTAAAAGCTACTTTTTACACATTTAGAATTTAGGGAAATCCTGGAAATAATTTACCAAACACTACCCTGCTCCTCACTTTACTATTGAAATGTATTTACATTTTAAACATAATACTATCCAGATATTTGCTCATAATTCTGCCATGCTTATTGTTTCAAGAAATGTGGATTTCCATCCATCAGAGAGTTTGAAATCAGGTTCCAAAACAAGGAGCCTAACTCTGAACAAGAACCCATCATTTATCATGAGGATATAATTCACCTCAAGAAGTTGCCACAGTTTAAGTATGCCAGATTTAGGGATAAAATCCCTTTGGGTCTGTGGAGAGGGTGGAAATTTTAATCAACTATTTTCTAGCTCATAGAATCCCATATGGTGTTGGGTCATTGTGAACATGGGAATGCTTTGACATTGCACACCGCTTTTGTTTCTTCCCCTAAAGTAAAGCCACAACATCCTCTGTTTGAGGAGCTGCATTGGGTGGAAGTTACTCCCAAGAGCCTGTTGATATGTGCTGGCAAAGCTACCCAAGCAAGTCAAGCGTGAGTAGTCTTCTTGCTAATGTTTTGGCATGTCATGATTATGCACTGCTAAGTCTTTGTCAGGAATAAACCTGTTGCCAATATTTGTTGTTCATGCCTGTTGTTATTAATTTTCTTTCTTCCCCATCCTTATAGCAATCACGCTCTATTGCAAAGGGGAAGGAGAAAAAGGAAGGAAGATGAAGATTGCTGTCCTTCCCAATTGCTTGCAAGAGCACAGGGAGATGAAGTCTGGGAGAAGGAGAGGAGGGTGTATCAAACAACCTCCAGAAAGGAAGGTCATTGGCATGAATTCCTAAGCCTAAAGCAGTTGTACTCTACCTTGGCTGCACATTGGAATCACCAGGGGAAATTTTAAAAGGTTGATGTCTGGGCCCCTCCCCCATGTTTAAATGTGTCTGGAGATGGGCTAGAGCATCAGGACTTTACTTAACTTCCTGAGGTGATGCTGATGTGGAATCAAGATTGAGAGCCACTGCTCTTAACTCAGTGAGCAATCCCTGCCAGGATCTACTCTTCAATGGTTCCTTGTCTTCCATTCTGACTCATGAAATTATCCCCTTTCAGATGTTGTAGGATCACGTGATATTAGAGCCATCCAAGATCTGCAAGACCAGTTCATCTTGCCCTCGCTTTTGAAGTAGCTATGATGTGCCTGGATCTGGGTCACTCTTCTGCCTCTTACTTAAATGAGCTATGACAAGTCCCGATGTCTCTCCCAGCCTCTTTTATCTAAGATACTGGACATTTGAGAAATTCAGTGGCCATTATAAAGGCATCAGATTCAGTTTCAGGCATAGTTGGTTAGTAAATGATCCCTGTTTCTGTTTTTATAGATGGCAGTATACCCCAAAGGGGTAATTGTCTGGAGCTCTTTCTATTATCACTGATGCTGTCAGCAGTTTCTTGCTCAAGTGCTGATTTTTTGTTTTTTGGTGTTGTTGTTGTTGTTGTTGATGACAGAGTCTCCCTCTGTCATCCAGGCTGGAGTTCAGTGGTGTGATCTCAGCTCACTGCTGCCTCTGCCTCCCTGGTTCAAGCAACATTTGTGCCTCAGCCTCTCAAGTAGCTGGGATTACAGGCATGCACCACCACACCCATTCAAATTTCGTGTTTTTAGTAGAGACAGGATTTTGCCGTGTTGGCCAGGCTGGTCTCGAACTCCTGGCCTCAAGTGATCCACCCGCCTTGGCCTCACAAAGTGCTGGGATTACAGGTGTGAGCCACCGCACCTGGCCTGTTTCTGTTTTTTAATAGGACCAAGTGAAAACACATCATTTGAACTCTATCCATTGGTCATCTCTCATCCCCTTCTCCCATCACCAAACAAACACACATACCCACAAACTTGGTTCAAGAAGATTTATAATACAGGGGCAAACAGAAATGTTAATACTGCCTTGGGATTTCTAGGGCTGGGACTGCTCACTGACTCCAGCTCTGAAAATATTTCCACTTTGGAGTTCCAGACAATCTATCCACACCTTCTCTGTTATCTCCTCCATCGACAAAATGGAAAAATTCCACCAGAGATTAATTCTTGCCTGCATGGCACTTTAAAGATTAAAATGCACTACATTAAAAAAGCAAAGCATAAACCATAGGGAGGAGTAGACAAAATCACCAAGGGAAGAGGTAATAACAAGTGAATCAACCAGAAGGTAAGCCTTTACTAAAAATGAGTTACACAATTGCTATAAACTTAGATTTCCTGTCTTGATCCCTTGAGTATCTGTAGTTTGCCTGATTGAGACTTAACTGAAATCAAAATTCCAGGCAAAGCTGTTGTGCTTATATAAAAGGAAAAGCCTGGTTTTTTAAATTAAAAAATCCAAGATAAGTTAGTTCTTAGGTGAATATTGGGGTTCTCTCTCTCTCTCTCTCTTTCTGTGTGTGTGTGCGTGTGTGTGTATGTGTCTTTCTCTCATTTGTTGGGCCTTACATCCAAACGTGTCACAGTTGATGGTGTCTTAAGTCATGGATGGTACAGCTAAATAACTACCCGTGAAAAGCTTTTTCTCTACTGCCAAAAATTCTAAAACACTATCAGGTACCAATATAGACTCTTGTCTATATTGGAATCACTGCATCTTTCCTGGAAGTCCTGCCCACCACAGGACCCAGAAGCTTTCCATGTATCTTTAAGCTGGAATGGACACGTGCCACCAGGTGACACTAAACTGTGGCCAGGATCAGGACGGAGGTAGATGGCACAGACCGCTGCAACTCCCAGATGGTTGGCTAGTTGGGCAACCTCATTCTAGTTATTTCATTAATCTTGCATATAACATCAGATTTTAAGCCAGTGAATTTTCTGGATTATGCTTTTCTTATTATGGAGAGAGTTTTACTCTACTTCTTCTTCTCAATTCTATGCAGTATTATTTTTAAATTTGTATGTTTTAACCTTCAACCAAATTGCAAGTCCACTGAGAGGAAGAATCATACATTCTATGGCTCCTGCATACCTCAAGCCCAAAGCATCTAGTGTGGTATGGATAAAGGAGAGACACTCAACAGCTGCTGGTTTCGTTGCTTGTTGAAGCTTTAGTGCACTATGCAGTATCTCCACACAGATTTCTTTAACCGTCTGGAAATAAACCTGTCTGCCACAGATACTCCTCTCTGAAATATACCCCTGTATACACAGGAGGCTCTTGCAGTTAGCTCTATTATTGGCCAGACTTTCAGAATACAAGTAGTACATTCCTTTATCAGAGAAGTAAACAAAAGTACAAAATATCTTTGTGATTCAATTGCTTGGTTATAAATACAGGTCTCAACTTTTTCTGATTATCTGGTTTTCCACATAGCTACTTATGAAACCTCTATTTATTTTTCCTGCCGATGCTAAGGTACTAGGGAAATAGAACGTCCCCCACAACACACCTCCCCAACACACACACTAGCAGTGTGTCCTTCTCAGGGGGAGCCACCAGCATAAAAGTCTGGAATGTGCTTGGCTTTGCACCCATCACAGCAAGGCATTAGAAATATTGGATTTAGTGTTGTGCGTCCACAGATATAAAATTAGGCCGACAGAAGTCTGGATCTGGGCCTTGCTCCATACTGCTAACTTGTAGAGCACCAGTAGCCAAAAGGGTTTGGAACGGTTGTCTCTCTACAGATGCTGCCATTCATTTCTGTGGGAACAAGACCACTTACATCTAATTACAGTTTCTGCTTAAATTAACAGGACAGATATGACAGCAAAAACTTCTTCAGACTAACTGGTGGGGAGACCTTTAGCTGACACAGCTTATGATGTAGTTGGCTTGCAGCAAAGCAATGTCAATTTTTAAAAGTAATTCAGAATTCATATGATTCCACCCAGCAATTTGTGGCAGCAAAATACTTGGGGTGGGGAGGTGGGGCGGTAGGTGGGCAGGCAGGCACACACAACCTTTTAGAAAGAATAGACTATCTTACAGAGTAGATGATTTGAGAAAGATTGGGTTATTTTATACATTACCATTACACACTAATAAGTGGTGGAGCTGCCATTTGAACCCTGAGAGCCAAATGGCAGAGCTCTTGCTTTTAACCTTGACTGCCTCCAGGGATACCTCAACCCCTAATACATGTTGAAAATGCCACTAACAAACAATTAAAGGAGATTTTGTGCTTAATACTGGTTTGATGACAGTTTTACCAGTGTTCATTCTGGCCAGTCCACTTTATTCTATGGAATCCGAGGTGAACTGGATCCCTCAGGAACCTACAAATCCCTAGAATGGGTCACTGCATAACCCTCAGGATAGTCCTTATGAAAGCCTGCCTCCAGTCAGGAAATGGTGCCAGGACAACTTTGCAAAGTGATATCCCAAAAGACATGAAATTCAGGGTTCACAGAATTTGCCTCTGAACTGCTCTCTTATCAGTATTACACCTTGCTCCATCTTCCTTCTTTCAGTTTGCTAAACCTCTCTTATCCATCTACCTAACTTGTCCATCTGATAGCCCTTACCAGACTCCAGTTCTTGCATTCATGACCTGAGCTCTGACTACCATCTCTTTACTTTGATCAAACAACTGAGCAAATGACCACTTTGGCAGGGGGCAGTCTTAGCATAACAGATACCCACATACTGCCCTGTGGACAGCTCTCACCTGGAGCAGACCAACTCTGGAATCAGACATATGCTGGATTTGGGATGTCTGTTTCACTTGGTGCCTAGAGAAGGACAAGGAGGAACCCAGTCTTGTTATTTGTGAATGCAACTAACAAAAATAAAGTTTGCAGCAGTCATTATAGAGTTTCCAGCACATTAGACAGGTATATTTTAGAAGCATAGATAACTGTATACAATGGAGATATACATATAAACATGTACATATGTGATACATTTTTTATGAGAAACAAACCCCATTTAAAAGTTGTATTTTTAAATGAATCACTTAAAATTCTCTTAATCACTCATTCTAATTCCTAATTCAAGAGCAGGAAGTCTCTCTTGTTAAAGCATAGTTCTGGAGACTGAATCACAGAAGTCAGAGTTGTGAAGTGATAGCTTCTTGTCTATAGCTGACTGACCTTCATATTTTTCCTCCAAAGCAGAATAATATAACAAATTTACCCGAAAAAATTCTTAGATTAGAAGTCAGCAAACCATGGCCCTTGGGCCAAAATCTAGCCCACTATTTTTCTTTGTAAATGTTGTATTGGAACACAGCCATGCTCCTTTATTTATACATTGTCTACAGCTACTTTTGCACCACAGTGACTGAGTTGAGCAGTTGTGACAGAGACCTTATGGCCCACAAAACCTAATATATTTACTATCTGGCCTTTTATAGAAAAAATTTGCTGACCTGTGTCCTAGATGAAAAATACAGGACACAGCTTGCAACATGGATTTTTATTATCAAAAAGAAGTTTCTTAGTAGGTCTACTCTAAGCCTAAGAAAAACACTACACTTGATGTACAGAACTCAGGACACACTGTTCTAAACAGTTGATTTTTTATTCCTATACTTTAAAGTCAAATCATTGAAAACTCAACCTTGAACTCAGATACTAAGATATTTTTACCAGTTTACTTTCTGCAGAGTGTACTCAAGTTATAAGATCAAATCATTCATTCTTTATTCCCATAGTCTCAGACTAGAAAGATTAATATTTGCCTGGTTGATTTAAATAATAAAGAATAAGTGAAGAAGAGCAATTAACAGGTTAATATAAAATCTTGGCTAGGCGCAGTAGCTTGTAATCCAAGTACTTTGAGAAGGCGAGGTGGGAGGATCATTTGAGCCCAGGAATTCAAGATCAGCCTAAGCAACATGGTGAGGCCCAGTCTCTACGAAAAATAAAAAAAAATTAGCCAGGCATGGTGGTACACACCTGTAGTCCCAGCTACTCAGGAGGCTGAGGTGGGAAGATTGCTTGAGCCTGGGAGGTCAATGCTGCAAGGAGCCCTGGCCGTGCCACTGCATTCCAGCCTGGATGACAGAGTGAGACTTCAACTTAAAAAAATATATAAATCTCCATTTCTTTGAAGGTGAAGATAAAAGAACTGGGGAAATAAATAGTAATAAAATTGATTCTTCCTTAGAGGAAAAAAAATACTGCTTTGGACTACTTTAAATAATTGCTCATTTAAATAGCATTTGGCTATGTGATAATGAGACAGGTTAATGTTTTCCAATCCATTCCAATCTCTCCTAGACACAAAATAATTTCAAAACATTCTCAGTAAACAAAATGAAACACAGCTTTACCTATGAACTTAAAGAAGGTAACAAGGGGGACTTCTTGAGGTTGAAGCACACTGGGGTTGAAGAAGCAGAGCTTGGGAATTACAAAAGCATGTGCTGGACTCATGACCGTGAATAAAACCATCTCTGAAACTTTGGGCACATACATAAAAATTTGTCACCTTTTGAGTCCAATTCACATTTGTTATTTTAACAAAGTGTTTCTGTTTTTATTAATGCTAGACCATTGTTTGGACTACTTCTTTGTGTGGGGGAGGAGAAAAAAATGGTCAGCATCTCAGATATATAACTGACATGCTACCTGACATTCATTGCTTCAAAGTACAGGTGGAAAAGGATTTGGGCTAATTGCAAGCAGTTACTCTCATCTCATCTCCACTGCTGTCTTGCTGTGTTATCTTGGACAAGCCATTTGCCTATTCTGTGCCTCAGGTTCCTCATCTGAAAAAAAGGAGATCATGAAAACGGCCACAACCTACCATCATGTAAAGCTGCAACAAGAAAATGAGATAGAGAATAAATTAAAGGTTTAATTAAAATTAGAATTTTTCTTTCAGGAGTATGTTACTTGTATTTGCAACTCAATTTAAACATAACTGAAGCATTTTCTTACCTCTAGTTGTGCTAGCAGTCTAAATAGAGAAAACCCTCATTAGTTCGAATATACCAAGATTGGCAATGAGGTCCTGTCTTCCCCCAGCCCTCATGCTCAGATGGGCCTGGGCAAAGTTCTTATCTTCCCTAGGAAAAGGGTGAGGCCTCAGGGAAAACTCTGGGAAGCAGGGACATAAAGAGTGGGACCCCACCTTCCAGGAGCCTCCCAGGCCAATCTCGAAACCGGTCAAAGAAAGGAGAGGTAATTATCTGGGAGAATTTTGGAACTGCTGTCATTGTCCTGTCAGTCCTACACAGTCACCAGACCTAAAATTATTCCTATTGATAACATAAGTCAGAGTGAAAAAATCACCACGGGTGGTGCCAACCAAAGTTGGCAAAGGGATGGATGTGGATGGTTCATTTTTAGTACTCAGCAGCTAGTCGAACAAGCTTGCTCTGGCCATTTTCTTGTAACCCTGTGACCCATATTTTAGCCAATTTACTGTTTTCAGCCCCCACTTGTCACATTATGATGGATAATGATGACAAAAGAAAGGCTTAAAATGGGGTGAAAGCCAGGGATCACTGTCTCTCTCCCTTAAGTATTTGTTGGCGAAGAAATGAAAGAATCTAGTATTTTCACTTTACCATTAAAGTTTTGATACAGGGCTTGTTACCACACAGCAGAGTCTTGAATTCATTATTAAATGAAGAGGGAAATCTTACTTAGTCCTGGACTTATCTCATAGAATCTTAGAGTTGAGTAACATTCAGAAACTGCCTTTGAATTTGTAGGTCTTGAATTTCTCTTTGTCTTATCAATTAGAACCTGAGAAATAATCTTTTAGGACTCAAGAATAATAATAAAGTAAGAAAAGTGTTTTTCCTATGTCTCCCTAATGTGACTAGTCGGATGTTAATATCAGAGGGGTGATCATATGCAAAACAAGAAAATATACATTATTAGCTATTGCTAAAAAGTGCCATTTTACACAGATCTCTAGCACATTCTGAAAGCTGAAACTGACACAGAGCCCTACTTAGAGAATATGACCAGCAGTCCTTCAGATAGCCACTCCAGTGAGTAAAGTGATAGAAATGGAAATTTTAGCCTTTAGCACACTGGTACTATCCTCCTTGAGGCCACCAATATGCGTTATGATCAAAGGAAAGGCAATTTAAATTTGTTGGGCTGAATTCTTTTTCCCAGCCTATGGGCAAACCTGTTTTATTTGCTTGACCCTCTCTACTCCTAAAACTATTTATGGTCAGATATTACCAAACGTGTGAAGAGCCACAGAACAAAATTACATTTCTTTTAACCAAGGGTAGGGGAAAGAAGTTAATTTCATGCTATTTCTTGAGGTCAGATAACAAAATGCACATTTACCCAGGAAGAGAAATGACAGGCTTTTCTTCCCAAAATTGTGAGTCCTGAAAGTAAAAGCAGCTGAACCCAGGAAGTTGATGAAACTACACTTTGGGAGAACAGCTCCTCAGATGGAGAATCCTATGGCAGCCATTAAGTTTGTGCCATTAAGAGGGAAGCAGACAACTGAGATGAGTACCAAGTACTTTTGGGACATGGAGGAATTAATCCATGAACTTCAGAGCTGGAAGAGAGACCTGAGGGATTGTGGAGTCAAACTCCTTTTTACAATTGTGGGAACAAAGGTCCGGAGAGCTGCCTTGCCCATTATACACAGCAAGCTGGTAGGAAGGCAGGACTAGAACACATGGCTCTGCACACAGGTCAGTCTTCTTTCTATCAAGTTACATTGTCTCTAGTTCAGGAAGGTTAAAGTGACCTTAAAAATAAAGGAAATGCTTTCTACTTATATAACATTCTGATCAGAAATTAAACTCAACTAGGCAGGCTGTCCTAACCTCTGTTCTTTACATGTCTAAACCTTGGAACTGAATCAAAATTATCACTCTATTGGTGGGAATGTAAACTGCTAAAGCCATCATGGAAAACTGTATAGATACTCCTCAAAAAAATTAAAAATAAAATAATCATGCAATCCAGCATTTACCCAAAAGATTTTAAATCAGTATGTGGAAGAGATGCTTGCATCCCATATTCACTGTAGCACTACTCACAATAGCCACGTTATGGAATCAACCTAAGTGTCTGTCAACAGATGAATGGATAAAGAAAATGTAGCATATACAGACCATGCAATGCTATTCAGCCTTAAAAAAGAGAAATGTTATCATTTGCAACAAAATAGATGAAATTGGAGAACATTATGCTAAATGAAAAGAGCCAGGCACAGAAAGCTAAATGCCACATGTTCTCACTTACACATGGAGTCTAAAACAATCAAACTCATAGAAGCAGAGAGTAGAATGGTGGTTACCAGGGGTGATGGGATGGGGGAAATGTGGAGCTAATGGTCAAAGGGCACAAAGCCTCAGTTAGATATGATGAATAAGTTATTTTCTTTTGAGAGCTATTGCACAGTGTGGTGAATTTCAAAATTGCTCAGAGTAAATTTCAAATGTTCTCATCACAAAAATAATAAGTATTTGAAGTGCTGGATATGTTACTTAGCTTCGCTTAATGATTCCACATTGTATTCATAAATCACGACATTACTTTGTACCGCATACATACAACTATAAATTAGATCCATTTATAATAAAAATAAATTAACTAACTTAAAAAAAATTTTCTTTTTTGAAACAGAGTCTCGCTCTGTCCCTCCCAGTTCAAGCAGTTCTCCTGCCTCAGCCTCCCAAGTAGTTGGGATTACAGGTGCGTGCCACCATGCCCAGCTAATTTTTGTATTTTTAGCAGACACAGGGTTTCACCATGTTGGCCAGACTGGTCTCAAACTCCTGACCTCTGGTGATCCACCTGCCTCAGTCTCTCAAAGTGCTGGGATTACAGGCCTGAGCAACCATGCCTGGCCTAAAAAAACAATTTATGACTCTAATCAAAGCCATGCTTTGTCACAGACAACTATCCAGGTAAACAGGACCCACAACTTCTTACTTCTCTGGCATCCCAATCATCCTCCCACTCCTCAGTGGATTCATTTGTGAACTACAGAATTCCAGACAATGCCTCACTTTTTCCTCCTAATCCTGTCTTCTTCTCCCACTACTACCAACCAGGATGAAAGTTTTGCCCTGGGATTTACTAGATTAAAAGAATTGAGGCATACTCTAAGAAAAGACACAGTTTGCAAATTCAAGTCGTTTACAACTTTTTATCAATATAGTAGACAGCAACCAGTACATTTCAAATAAAGCTCAATTCCCCAAGGGGGTGACTACAACGAAGGTACCTGAGAGAATACCCTGAAGATCATCATCTCTACTTCTAAAGAACCAAGAGAAAACACAGGTGGCCACAGCTTCTAGATCAGTGGTTCTCAAACTTTAATAAGCATCAGCATCACCTGGACGGTTTGCTGAACACAGCTGAGCCTCACCCTCAGTGTTTGTAATTCAAGAGATCTGGGGGTGGGGCCAGTGATTTATTTGCATTTCTAACACATTATCTTGATGTTGGTGCTGATGTTGATGCTGATACTGCTGGCCTGGGCATCATACTTTGAGAATCACTGCTGTTTCAGATCAACACTAGGAAAGCCTTCGAATGGAAAAATATAAACTCCTGTTTCCTCCTGAATCGTATTTACGTGTCAGATTCCATCATATAATATTGATGAACAACCTCAAATCCTAACAATAAAGCTCTTGCTTGAAGTTTGCTTTGTATTGAAGCCTTGGTAGACTCTCACATCCCCAGGGAGTTATATATCAAGAATGGGGTCCTTTAACGGCTGAGAGACAGGTAGACTACAGCTAAGATGTTGATTCTAAGAGGAAACTCTAGTCTGACATCCTCAAAATCTACACAGCTCCCTGTCTGATTATCACAAGCTAGAGTGACTTAATCTAGAGCCCTACCTAAAGTCAGATCAACAAAACCCAGTAGCCCATACAAATCTGATGCCAGATTCTGGGGCAGAGCATCCAATGGATGATGTTCCCAGAGGCTGGTGCCAAGGACCCTTGAGCTGTGACCTCAGGCAGGCTAGACGATGATCTCAGTAATTCTGTTCTGAAATGATGCACAGACCAGGAGCTGATGCTGTAAAAATATCCCCAAACAATCCAGGCTTTTTTCATGTGCTTCTGAAGAACTTTTAACAGTTCTTCCCTGTGGGATGGGCCAATGAAGGGGGAGAAAAATCCCTTGCACAGCATGCTATGGTTGACAGAGTAATTTTCACATGTATTCTCATTCAATTCTTACGATTCTGTGAGTGTTAGTGTTAGTATCATTCCCATTTTACGGATGAGGAAATAGAAATCCAATAAAGTTTGCCCAAGGTCAAAGATCCGAGATTCAAACCCAGGCCGCACAAGCTCGATGCATGATGCCACACTGCCTCTCAGAGGCCGAGGAACAGATGTACAACAGCAGCCCTGAGAAATGGTTCTGAACAAGTCAGGAGAGCAACCAACAAAACTCATTAAAATTCTTCACGCCAAGCAAAGTAACAAGACAATAGGGCCAGGGGCAAGCTGTTTGGCCAGCAAATGATGGAGAAGTAAACAAAAACAAGATATAACTGGAATGCTTTAAAAAAAAAAAAAAAAGACAGATGTTTACATAGTCATTTCACAATAATAGATTGAGACTTATTTCTCTGAGAGCACACTTAAAGGTTCTTACATAAACTATCCCGAGAGATCCGTAAGCAGAATGCTCACCACTCTCCCAGAGACATACTTTAATTCTCCATTTTGCTAAAATTTTTTAGAGTTATCCAGGAAGAACAAGTGCTATAGGAACTAAAACTGCTGTAGTTGAAGGTGGTCAGTTTCCAGTGCTGGAAACTCAAAGAATAATTAAAAGAATACTTATTGAGACAGATTTAAATATGTATTCATGGCTGGGAGCAGTGGGTCACTCCTGTAATCCCAGCACTTTGGGAGGCCGAAGGAGGCAGATCACCTGAGGTCAGGAGTTTGAGACCAGCCTGGCCAACCTGGAAACCTCATCTCTACCAAAATTACAAAAATTAGCTGGGCATGGTGGCGAGTGCCTGTAATCCCAGCTATTCGGGAGGCTGAGGCAGGACAATCACTTGAACCCAGGAGGTGGATGTCGCAGTGAACCGAGATCACACTACTGCACTCCAGCCTGGGCGACAGAATGAGACTCCCTCTCAAAAAAGAAAAAAAAAAAATGTATTCATGAAGATGCACTTTTCTCATAAGCTCATTCTCCTCCTTGCTTCTTATCACTATTATGTCCTGAGTCGAGCCAGCCCTAGGCAAAACTGACAAACAAAAGTTTATTTTCAGCACTACCTCTCTTCCTAATCTCCACTTTCCCCATCTCTTATAAAAATCCCAGGTACTTCTTCCTACCTCCTTTTGGCTAAAGACTCAGTTTTCTTTCCTTCCCAGTCAAAATCTGCCCTCCAGGAAGAATATGATGTTTTTCACACTCTAGACCAATGGGTCCCAACTTTGGCTGCATATTAAAAATCACCTAAAAACAACAACAACAACAATTTGTTGTTGTTCTCCACCCTAAACTAGTTAAATCAGAATCTCTGACAGTGAAGCTCTAGCATTGGTATTTAAAAACTAACAAACAAAAAAACAACTCCTCTCTTCCAAGTGATTCTAACATGCGGCCAGGGTTGGAAATCACTATACGTACATTGATAAGAAGGCTTATTATATTACTCTTTCCCAAAATATTTGTATTTTATATCATAACAAAGTCTTAGTAGTGGGACATTTAGGCAAGCTACATGATCAATGAAGAAAAGAGGAAGAGTTAGAGAAGAGAAGACTCCTTTGTTGAAATTACTCCCTGCAGGCCGGGCGTGGTGGCTCACGCCTGTAATCCCAGCACTTTGGGAGGCCAAGGCGGGCAGATCACAAGGTCAGGAGATCGAGACCATCCTGGCTAACACGGTGAAACCCCGTCTCTACTAAACAAAATACAAAAATCAACCGGGCATGGTGGCGGGCGTGTGTAGTCCCAGCTACTCGGGAAGCTGAGGCAGGAGAATGGTGTGAACCCAGGAGGTGGAACTTGCAGTGAGCCGAGATTGCGCCACTGCACTCCAGCCTGGGCGATAGAGCAAGACTCTATCTCAAAAAAAAAAAAAAGAAAAGAAAAAAAAAGAAATTACTCCCTGCAGAGGTGGATGTCATCTTAATTAGTGAGCTTCATGAGTTCAGCAATGAGGTCATTCAGACACCTGCATTTGGTTTAGAATCATTCTGTCTCATGGTTTCCCTCTCAGACACACCATCCTTTGACTGGTGTTCATGTTGGTGGCAAATAGACCGTTCAGTTATTTCTTTTTTCTCTCCATGATGGCAGGCTGTTTTCCTTCTTAGGTCTGACCAAATCCCTGTCTATAACTTTTAGCATTCAGCTAAGGGAGTAAAGTGCCCTGATTTATTTAACATAGTAAATGCTTTGGAGATGGTTCCCAGGTCATTCTCTAGAAGAGATGATCTGAGGTGGCTGTCCTTTTCTTGACAAGCCTCATAGGATAGCAATTTGTTAGGATCACTGAGAAAGCAAGGTGTGGTTCTCAGTTTTGCAGGCTCTGAACCAGAGTTTTACTATTGCACCAGAGGGTGATCAGGCCCTCGTGAGCTGGCTCATACCAATATACCACATAAGTCATAACCCTGCTGTACTCCCTTTTACTGAGATCTCTGACTGTCAAATGGACTATTCCTCTTGGTCAGCCTAACAAAGTCAGGAGCTTACAAAGTCAGGAGCTCTCTTTGTGAGAATAAGGATGGAGCAAAGGTACATTTAAAAAAGTGCCTCCACAAAATCTTCCAGAGGTCCCATCTAGAACTTCTACAAAACCAGAGAGTCCAACATTTTAGCCGTACTCACTGCACTCCTTTCTTCTTGCCTTTGAAACAGAGGCCTGCTTACTGAGAGTTAGGCTTCGAGAGTGGCAGAAAGAGCAATCCAAGAAGATACCTTTGTTGAAAGGAAATTGCCAAAAAGAGTCAGTTATTCCAGGTCTAATGCAGTCTCTTCAACCAGACCGGTGGTTCTTAAACTCTTCTGCACATTAGAATCACCTGGGAGCTTTCAAGAATCCTGATACCTGGGCCACGCCCCCAATCAATTGGATCAGAATCCCCAGAGATGGGAGCCCGTGGCATCAATATCTTAGGGATGCTAAAAATACTACAGAAATGTGTTGCCAATGCACTCAGATTATGGTTTTTGTGGATTTTTTTAACTACCACAGGTGATTCCAAAAAAAAGCCAAATTTGTGAAACCACTGAATTATGTCTGTGCAAATGATTTGCATAGCCCCAGTCAGATTCCCCTCTCCCCCAGACAAGGCTGGAAATAAATCCTTACTGTCTTTTTCTATCTGCCATCCTACTTAGGGGGTTCAAGGTAAGGAAGGTTTGTATTTATATTTATATGCCAGACACAGAAGAGGCCTCTATGTACTTTGTCTCCTTAGTTCTGGACACAGTCTTCTCATCCCGATTCATAGGACTGAGTTACTTTAAAGTACATGTGTCAACCGCAACCCTCCAGTTCTCCTTAATCAGAAACTCTGAGATTGGGTGCTGGGAATCTGAAGATTTTTTAAATTCCCCAAATGAGCTGATTCAAAACTAGGGCTGAGAATCTCTGAGCCAAGTAGATCACCTGGCATTTGAGACATTTTTTGGCACTTGTCATAATATCATTTTTTATTCAAGGCCAGATTATAGGGTGGTTCAATCAGACAAATGCCTGTGGCACTTATATATTAGGAATGCTAAAAAAAAAAAAAAAAAACACAAAAAACAAAACAAAACAAAAACATGGAAATATGTTGCCAGTGAACTCAGTTCTTTATGCATCCTAACACAAAGGACAAAATATAGCATGGTCCCATTTCTACTGAAGTAGATCACCTTTCAGAAGAGATTAAAATGGAGAAGGGAAAAGAAAGGAAAACAGGCCAGGCACGGTGGCTCACGCCTGTAATCCCAGCACTTTGGGAGGCCAAGGTGGGTGGATCACGAGGTCAGGAGATCGAGACCATCCTGGCTAACATGGTGAAACCCCGTCTCTACTAAAAATACCAAAAAATTAGCCGGGCGTGGTGGCGGGCACCTGTAGTCTCAGCTACTCGGTAGGCTGAGGCAGGAGAATGGCGTGAACCTGGGAGGCAGAGCTTGCAGTGAGCTGAGATCGTGCCACTGCACTCCAGCCCGGGCAACAGAGTAAGACTCCTTCTCAAGAAAGAAAAAAAAAAAAAAAAAAAGGCAAGACAAAACATCCTTGCTAGTATTGATCACTTCTCACTAAATAAATGTTGAACCATGATTTTCAACATAATTGGTGCTTACATATCTCAATCCAGCCCTAATACCATGTCTGATTTTCAATGATGCTATTTAGACTGGTTGTTCTGAGGGAGACCATACAATAAAATAACAAAGCCAATAGCACTGCCATTTATTGAGCACTTGCTATGCACCTGGTGGTAGATGCTTACTGTAACTTCTTACTTACCATAGCTTCTTTAATAGAGGGGAAGCATTCATCACTCATTCATTTAAGTATTGACTGCCTCCTGTAGAAAAAGGCAGTAGAATGTTTAATATTGCCTAGTACCTAAGCTTTGGAATAAGACAGCATGGGTTTGAGTGCCCGCCCTGTGAGCTATTGGTTGTTACCTCTTCTGTAAAATATGGATAGCAATAAGATGACCATAAATGAGTAATTCATTAAAGCACTGAATGCAATGTCTGGTAACTATTCAGTAAAAGTAACAGCATCAGAGATGGTCATTGCTCCTATGTGTACTATGTGCTAGACACATGCTGGGTGGTGGGTACCCTTATCTCATGAGCAAATTCAACCATCCGTTTGTTTATTCATCTATTTTAGTAAGTCATTCAGTCAACAAACCATTTTTTAATGCTGTGCTAGACTGTGAGAGCTCACAGGTAAGGAGGAGACAGACAGTAAACAAATCATGGAAACCAGAGGTGATGAGAGCTGTGTGGAGGGGGGTGTGTGTGTGTGTGTGTAGTGCCCTGGCAGTGGAGAGGAAGGGGCCAGGACCTTGGGGAGGGGGTAGTAGCCAAAAGCTTCATGGAGACACTTGAGCAGTTTCTGGAAGGAAGAGCTGCAGTGTGAGACCTGAGGGTGGGAAGTAGGTAGGAGAAGAGCATTCTAGGCAAAGGAAAAACCAGGCAACAGTGTAGGTTTCTAGGATGATGGCCATCGCTGGCTGGAGAGAAAGGGCCTTGACTTTTCTCTGGATTTGGCAGTCTAAGGGGTTGGGATTTGATTTTTGAGCTGTAGATTTAGATCCAACTACTATACTCCTCTATATCCAATCTTCATTAAGATTTAATGAATTACCTATGTTGTCATTATGAATTAATTAAGCAAAGCTGAGGCAAGCAGTGTTTTCACTGTAGCAATCACCCAGTCATTTACTGGCACGAAACTATGAGTACAAAGGCAAAAACAAAATTTGGTTTGAAGAACATTTTGCAATGAATATATCAATAACATTTTCTTACTATCACTTGGATTTATTAGCTTTTAAATATCAAATGCATGATACTACAGCAAAACGGGCTTTTGAAATGTTAACAGAAAGAGGTATTATCAACATGCACTTATTAGGTTAGAGTATATTCTAAACACAAAGGATCCCATCACTGGGGTTTTAATAGAAAGCTCTGCTGACGCAGCTTACAAAACACAGACCAAACCTGTAGCAGGTTGTGTCACTCACGTCAACTCCAGAGGAACCCATTTTGAATGCTTCTACACACTCCTAGCAGCCAGGACGTCTCCTGGGAAGTACATTTTAGCCCTGAAATCTAAATATTTGCAACAAAATATAAGAAAAATAAATAGAAGATGATTCACAATAGTGACTGTTGGGAATGAAGGTAATGTTTATTTTCTTTTCATACTTTTCTGTATTTTTCAAATTTTTCTGTAATGAATGCATTTAACTTCTTAAACATTTTCCAAAAACTACATAATTTAAAACATCATGAGAATACAGGAAAGACACTGTATCACTTGGGCTTCACATGTAGTCTATTTCGCTTTGTCGAATGGAACTGTGACAAAGACATTGAACGCAGAGCTTAAGTGCCTCAAAAAAAAAAAAATCACTCCTGTTAATTGCTGTAAAATTTGTCTGTTAACTTTCATTCCTGTATATTTTCCTTTCTTAATGATATCTTGTTTTGGAGTTTATGATTTAACTAATTTTATTTTAATGTGTGATCAAATTATTGTCACAGCTGATAAAACAATTGTAATATAATGGCTTAACATTGATCTGTTCCTTAGAAAAGCTTTGCTAGAAACCTAATAGAAGCAAGAGACTTGGAGGTAATTCATTAAAATTTCTCCAAAGAACTTATAACAAACAAACCACATGAAGTCAATAATGACAACATTTTAATCATTTATAAATACCAATAGCTAATATCATAGTTTGATAATCAAATCAGGATTAATATAATCTTATAGACTGCTTCTTTTCTCAAGAAATTAAATTATACAGAAAAAAGTCATCTCCTAGTCATACTCTTACACAGCAAGAAATATTTTAATTGTAAATGTGCCTTTTAGAACCTTTAAATTTCAAAAAGATGAGGAGGAGGACAGATCCTGTGTACTTACTAATCTGTAAATAGAGTACCAGGCCAAGAATCAATTCTGAAATGCGGCATCAATTGCACAGGCTTCCACTTAGTTTTAGTTGAATAAAAGCCCTACTAGATACGCAAATAACATCAAACTTGCCGGATTAAAGAGCGGCCCCTCATACTCTAAATCATGATTGTCAATCATCACCCAGGATTAAGGGATATATTTTTAAAACCTAAAAGCAAGCGCTTCCTTTTAACTTCTGCCTACTGCGCATTTTGGATTATCGCCCAGAAATAGTATTACTTGAAACAAGACTGCCTCCCTCCTACCATCTATGAGAAGTGCATTGTTACCATCTGCTGTTGTCTATTTGGAATAAAACTCAGCAAGGCATGCAGCTTAATGTTCAGAGCCCTTCAGCAGACTATGCTTGTGTTTAGAACGCAGCTTCACATTTAAATGGAGCCGATTTTCGGTTTAGTCAGTGTTTTCTCAACATTGCTATCCTCCCCACCAGAAAGAAGCAAATTAGTCTAAGAACTAAGACGACCACAACATATTTACATTGTAAAGTGGAAACTTCCTTTAAACCCTGCAGTGACCAGTGAAGCTTTACTTGTAAACTCTCCAGGTTTATTCAGGTGAATAATTTCCCCATTTTGTATTTTCTCATTAGCATTACCCTCTCCAGGCATCCATATTACTTTCACTATTAGGAAATATTCTTTTAAAAAGCATGTGTTCTTAGCAAATAAAACTCAAAAGAAGTAATCATCAAAGGGCCTTGAAATAGTTGAGGCCCTTGTAGGCCAATAGTTAAGTGCAAATAATATCTCTAAAGTATCCACAACAAACTGATAACAGGTTTCTTCATCTAGAGGTAGAAGGAGACTGAAAGTTTGGAGGGGGAAAGACATTTTACTTGTCTATTATTTTCTTGTGCTTTTTATTAACATGTAAATGTATTAATATTTTAAATGTATTAAATATTTTTTAGTCATAACCAATAAGAATATTTAAAATTGTGAAAAAGAAAGAAAATATATACTGGTTCTTTAAATTAAAAACAAAAAAATCACATTCCAGGACTAATCTTATCAAGAAATAACCTTTTAATAAGATTATTAAAACAAAGTATTAATTTCTGAAAAGTTCAGCATTCTATTAAAATACTAACAAAAAACTGAATTACAACCCAACAGTTTGCTTCATTGAATTCATTCATCTGCTCCTGGCAAAGACATTCCAAATTTGAACTTAATTAATATTCCTTCTCCTAGTTTCCATAGTTTCTTTTTAAACATGAGTACCAGCAGAAACTGGTGGCAACTTTACCCATATTCTCAATAATAACCCCCTCTGGCTGTCAATACGTAGGAAAAGGAAAATTTTTTCCATACCCAGAAGAGCCGCCATTTTCATGTCTTTTGTTTGAAAATATGCTGGTAACATTTCTTTCTCTGTTATTTCACATATGCAGTTTGACATACTTAATTCTTTCCCTGCCTGTGGTTCACTCAATGCTCAGCTGAACAATAAATACTTAAGAGTAGTGTTGCAATTCCTGGATCTGAACAACACCCTCCCATTCTACCTCTCCATACTGTCAAATCTGCAGTGGTCTACAAAACTGGGGCCTGATAATTAAATGTCCTGGTTGGAATCAATATTATGGCTTGAAAGTTTGTTGGGTATGAAACACTTCTTTGTTTCTATTCTAACATCCGAATGACGATTTTGACCACAGTAAACAAAGGAATTTGTAAGAATATCTGTATGAGTAAATGACAGGTGGATTCACTAAAGTGATTGATTTAGGCACCACTAAAACACTGTATTCCATACATTTTCTCTAATGCTAGGTATTTTCTCCTAGCCCAGAGTGTATAGTCAGTCTCAGACCTAATCTTGGGCTTCCTCTCTGTGCCTCTCCTCCTCTCGTTATCCCTGCATGTCCTAGCCTGGCTGATTGCTTTTGTGAATCACTATGCTGGAGGGCTGTAGCAGCATACTAAGCATTTCTGTATCCACTTCATTTTAGTCTAGAATGTCCACGTCTTTCTGCCATGATGCTGTTGCTCTTATTTTTCATCTAGCTTTCCCAACTGTGTGCCTTGGCACATTTCACACTGCCGATGCAAAATATTTCTGCCAAGTAAATGTGTCTGTTGTGGGTTACAAGAAGGTTTACAGCCTTGATCTGGCATGAGCTCCATTTCCTCTGGTTTGCACAAATCAGGTCTGGACCATACATCACATCAGCTCTTGTGGCCCCTGCTTGTGCTGCTCTTAGCATTCACTCCTCACTGGCCATCAGTGTCAAAAGTACATATGTAGACCCCACCCAAGAGGCCACAAGGTCAGTGACCTCTGGTTACTTCTCTTTGGTCTTCTTGACAACCACGGCTATAAGAAGAAGTAACCACACAAAGCAGTCTGTTCTCATGGCCAGTATTGACCTTGTCTTATCCATTGCTACTCTATGAAACTCACTGATCCCTTTTCCTCTGAAAGGTTTTCAGTGAAAAAAATAAACTTGCAAGCAAAGGTCAGTTAGAAAGACAACATGCCAGGAAACAACAGACTACTTTGTTTCTCATTGTATATTTCTATATGTCAAAGGACAAAATGCTTGTTTTTAATATGAAAAAGATGGGGCTTGCATTGAAACAACTGTTTCCCAAAAATCCTAAGAATAAACCCAAATGGAATTTTTTATTTATTAATTTTTTTTTTTGAGACAGAGTCTCGCTCACTCTGTCACCCAGGCTGGAGTGCGGCAGTGTGATTCCCGCTCGCTGCAACCCCCACCTCCTGAGTTCAAGCCATTCTCCTGCCTCAGCCTCCTGAGCCGCTGGGACTACAGGTGTGTGCACTACAGTGCTGGCTAATTTTTGTATTTTTAGTAGAGACAGGGTTTCACCATGTTTGCCAGGCTGGTTTCGAACTCCTGACCTCAGGTGATCCACCTACTTCAGCCTCCCAAAATGCTGGAATTACAGGTGTGAGCCACCGTACCCAGCCCCAAAGAGAATTTAAATTCAAATAAATTTAAAATGTGCTTACTTTAAATTTAAAAAAATCTAAACAATATCACTAAAGAACATAAAACCAGATGAAAAGATATACTATGTTTTATGATAGAAATAACTTAATATTATAAAAATACCAATCTCCTCCAAATGAATATACCAATGTAGTTTCAATTCGAATGTTAACCAACATGGCAGACATGCATACTGTGCATATCTCCTCTGCTTGCTTACATGCTCCATTGTGCCATCAGACTTCATTTAGCAGAACACAATTTCAAAGATAAAATTATCAAGAATTTCAAGATGATGACAGCAGGGCATTAAACCAAGTATAGACTCTTCTGGAGGCTAAGAAGCCCTGGGCAACTGCACAGGTCACACAAATATAAGGCTTACCCTGCCATTCTGGTCACCATATTTAAAATTGAAACTCTTTCTCATCAACTCCTTTTTTTTGCTGTACCTTGATCTATTTTCCCCTCCCAAAACACTTATCACTTTCTAACGTATTGTAGAATTGGTTTATTAATTATGTTGATTGTCTGCTTTCAGCTGCTGGGATGTAAGCTCAGCAATGTCTGGAGCCTCGTTCACTGATGTACCTCACATGCCTAGGACAGTGCACAGTAAGTGCTCAATAAATATTTACTGACTTGAACAAATGATAAGATAAACCCTTGAATGCTAATTGGGCATCTATGCTAGGATAATAAGACCCTGTGAGGCAGAGTCTTGTGGTAATACTTAACTGGAAATGTGTGCATTGACTTCTTAACTTTTCACACCCTTCCATGGAGAGCAAAGGAGACATTGGGGGCTCTACACACACACAGACACACACACACACACACACACACACACACACACACACACGTTTCGTTGCTCATTTGCTGGTTTGTCAAGTAACTGAGTAAAAGCAACCTTATACTAGGGCCAAGTTGTCGTTATTGCTCATCTTTAAACCTGTACCAAGCTTGAGGGTCTGGCAAACTAATAAAGCAAACTTCAGATCAGGCTCTGGGGCTAGCCTAGTCCAACATTCAGGCAACATATTACCTACTAGCCCATTAATTCTTACCCACTAGCTCAGAAAGGAGCTTACTCTCTAAGTAAGGAAAGGCTTACTCCCTAAACTCTACATGTTTGTGCAGGTGTTTCTAACCTCTGCTCATGCTATGAAGGGCCACATTGGTATTAAACATGCTGCATATTTAAGCATGAAAAGCATGGATTTTCCAAGAGTAAGGAAGTGTTTTGGAAGCTATGTCAATTAAAATTTGTGACATGACTATTAACAGGGTTCAGATCTGAGGGGCAGGATTATTGGGATTTTTCACTTTTAAAATTTTAAGTGATCTGCTTTTTAGGAGATTGCTGGATAGTTTGGGCTTCTGATAGTAGATACATCCATTATACTCTGAGAAGTTCAGTTTGTTTGAGGAAATTTATCCAGAATAGGCTCTTTTGTTATACAAAGTAAATTTATTAATTCATTAGTTGATCTTGAAGGAACATGTGAAGTCACAGAAAATCCAAATCCTGAAATTACAATCTGAGCAACTGATTTTGCAATTGCAGCGAAGTGTTCCATAGAACAGGTGCCAATCTTTGCCCATGTTCAATCCTCTACCTGGTTGGATTCGCATTGGGTTTTACCTTCCTCTACCTGGGTGGATTCGCATTGGGTTTCTCCATGCCTCAACTCATGATAATAATGTTTGCATCTACCTCATAGAATTTTTGTGTAGATCTAATACAAAATCATTAAAATAGTATCTGGCACAGAGTAAATGCTCCATGAGTGTTAGCTATCCTTATTAGGAGTTCCGTTTAGTACCTGGATATGGAGTTGGCTGTGCTGGGCTCTTGAAGCTCTGGAGATGTACTTTCCTATGTGTAGATTTAGATAGTGTTCCTATGTGGTGATACTAAAATGCACTAACTTGAGATATGAGAAACCCACTCTACTGTGACTAACCTTCTGGTCCCATCTCAATCATTTTAAGGCAGAAAAATGAATGGGTCTTGAAATCAGGACTGACAGGATAGGGCAGAAAGAGCTTTTCTGAGTCTGGATTTGGAGCACAAAAGTTCTCGGAGAGTTTTATTGGTGGGCATTAAGTTGACTTCAACATCTGGAGCCTGACAAACTCCAGAGGGTCCCTGATACTAAATTTGGGGCTGTTGAACCTAAGAAAAATCATTGCCAATGGCAAAGTAAATCACTTTGGAGGTATACTGTGGTTATCCCCCAAGCATGCAGTAGAATTTTATTAACCACTAAAACCTTAGGTTTAGGGGGAATTCAAGGTGTTGGATTGGAGTTGTTACAGTTTTAATATTTGTTTAAAAGTTGACCTTTCATAGCCCAAGCCAATAAAGCAGGAAGACACTACACTATGTATTTCTGGTTATATTATACTGCATATTTCTATAATGTTTGGAGTACTTACAGCAAGTATAATGAAAGCATAACGGGAAAAAATATATTAATATAAAAATATTATATATACATGTTTTAATCCATCTACAGGAATTACTACAATAGTTCTTATGATTTGAGGTCAAATTATGTTAATTATTAACAAGCAGTACAAGCTAGAAGTTGTAGTATACCCAGAAAGTTCTAGAAAATGTGCCTTTAGGTTCTATAGTATTTTTTACAGCATCATTAATGGCTATGAATAAAAAGCTGAAGTAGTCATGTTTCAGTTACTTTTTAAAAATAACCCTTTAATTAGAAACTAACTTAAATAAGTGAACAAATTGTAAATGTATTATCAATGAATTATTACCAAGTGAACACACTCATGTAACTCTGCTCAGATCAAGTAATAAAACATCCTAGAAGCTACCATCTTGCCCTCCTCAGACACCATCCTTCTCTTCAAAGGAAAGAGTGGAATTGCTGGGTATGCATATGCAGTAGAAACAAACATAGTTATCCAAATAGCAATATATCTATCTATTCTCACCAGAAACATATATATATATATATATATACACACACATATGAATGAGTTCCACTTGCTTCACATTTACAAACACATGGAATTGTTAGGGCTTCTTATTTTTTGCCATTCTGGGGATGTGTAATGGCATCTCATTGTAGTTTTAATTTGTAATTCTCTGGTGACCAGTGAGATTGAGGACCTTTTCATATGTCCATTGGGCATTGGATATTCTCTTTTGTGGATCAAGTCTCAAATGTTTTGCTCATTTTTCTGTTGGATTGTATTTTTCTTAATGACTTACATACATTTTTCATATATTCTGGATATGAATCTTTTGGCAACTATATTTTATATTGCAAATATTTGTTTTCCCTTCAATTCTTAAACTCCTATCAACAAAACTTTTCAAGAATCTTTATACCTCTAAATCCAGCTCCCCAACCTCTTGGCCCCAAAGATTCAGAGGCTCTTTTGCTCCCACTTCTTCACTCTTTAATTCCAAAGTCTATTCATTTTCTGCCTTAGGATAACTGGGAGTGGGAATATTTTTTTTCTTCCAGATGAAAGCTTCTATCCCACCCACTCAGTGGGGGATCTGATTCCCACAGTCCAAATGGTAAAATTCTACCAAAGTAGAAGGGATTTTTCAAAGCCAAGATGAGTCTACAAATTGATCTAAGCATAAGTTCCTAATTTTAATTTAATTTAGCTTTGTTGGTTTTGTTACCTATAAAGATATCTTTGTTTACACCATAATGAAGATATTTGCCTATGTCACCTTCTAGGAGCTTTATTGTTTCATCTTTCACATTTGAGTGCATTATTCACCTAGAATTTATTTTTGTATATGCTATTAAGAAGGGTCAAGATCTACAGTGAGACAGTAGGCCATTTTTTAAGAACTGCCTCTCCCCCCACTACTGTGCAGTGCCAATTATATCATAAATCAAGTATTTGTGCATTTGTCAGTCTATTTCTGGACTTCCTATTTTGCTCTATAGTTTTATTCTTCCTTGGCCAACATCAAATTGTTTTAATTATTGTAACTTTAAAATAAGTGTTGATATCCAGTGGCTATTATTGGACCTTTGCATTTTCACATGAATTTTAGAATCAGCTTGTCAATTCCCACAACAAACCTGCTAATTTTGATTAGGATTTTATTAAATGTATGGGTCACTTGGTAGAGAACTGAATTATAATATTGAGTCTTTCAATTCATGAATATGGCCTTTCACTCCCTTAATTTCTCTCAACAATGTTTTATAGTTTTTCACAAACCTATATATTTGATGTTTTGGTGCTTCTGTAATCTGTATTTTTTAAATTTTATTTTCAAGTTGTTTATTGCTGGTGTAAAGAAATAGTTTCTTGTATATTGATTCTGTATCCAGCAACCTTGCTAAATTCATTTAATAGTTTATCTTATATGAACTTTATATGTACACAATCATACCTGCAAATAATGAGTTTTATTTCTTACTTCCTCACTTATTGCATTGGCGAGGATCTCCAGTACACTGCTAAGCAGAAGTGGTAGCAAGGATCCTTGCTTCATTACTGACTTCTGGAAGAAAGCTTTCAATATTTCACCATTATAATGTTTGCCATATATTTTTTGCAGATATTCTGGCATATTAAGGAAATTCCTTTTGATTCCTAATTTGCTACATTTCTTTAAAATAATAAATGCATATTGAACTTCACTACCTGTTTTTCTCCTGCTTCTATCGAGATGATTTTTTCCTAATTCTTTAAATATAGTAAATTTCATTGACTTATTCAAATATCTAATCAACCTACTTTTGAAATAAGTCTGATATGGTTTCAGTATATTCTCTATTTTATATACTACTGGGTTTGGGTTGCTAATATTTTGTTTAGGATGTTTGCATTTATGTTCACAAGAGAGACTGCTCTGTAATTTTCATTTCTTGTAATGTCTTTGTTAATTTTTCACATCAAGTTTATGCTGGTTTCATAAAATGTGTTGGGATGTTCTCTCTCCTTTACTACTTTCTGAAAGGGTTTAACAATATTGGTATTATTTTTCCCTTTAATGTTTGGAGGAACTTATCAGGAAAGTCATTGGAGCCTAAATTTTCCTCACAGGGAAGTCTTTAATTATGGATTCACTATTTTGGACATAGACTGTTAATATTTTCTATTTTTATCTTATATCAATGTTGGTAAATTAAACTTTTATATATATATATATGCCAAATTACATACCATTAAAATTTCAAAATCATTCTCCTATGTTTCAAAGCCATAGATGGAGTTTTTTTTCTCCTGCCACAATTTCTAGCAGATTATGAAGTTTAAATTTTTTGCACGAACTGAACCAAGTTCTGGCAAAAGAGATGTTCTTTCAGTAGTCAGTGACATTCCTCCTAGACCTACTTTTCCTAATGTATATATTTTAAGTCCATAGTGTTGGTATTCACCAAGATATGTAAACTAAGAATCTCGGAATCATCTTTGATTCCTTTTCTTGCTTACTCCCCACATCTAATAAAGCAACAATTAATAAGTCCTATTGGTTTAATCTTCCAAATATTCCAAATATTTCCTGAATGCATCACCTCCTCTTCATTCCTGTGCTACTCCCCTAGTTCAGGCTTTCACCAGATTAATGCAGTAGCCTGGTTTCTGTCCTCTTCTCTCCTGTAGTCCACTGCATACATTCTGACCAGTTCTTTTTTTCTAAAACACAGAATTGTTCATGTCATTCATTTACTTAATTTTCAATGGTTTTCTGGTTTTATGATGAAGCCTAAATTAATTGGGATACCATTTTAAAGACTTTTTTTTTTTTTTTTTGAGACTGAGTCTTGCTCTTGTCACCCAGGCTGGAGTGCAATGGCACAATCTCGGCTCACTGCAACCTCCGCCTCCTGGTTCAAGCAAATTCTCCCGCCTCAGCCTCCCGAGTAGCTGGGATTACAGGCACCTGCCATGTGTATTTTTGTAGAGATGGCGTTTCACCATATTGGCCAGGCTGGTCTTGAACTCCTGACCTCAGGTGATCTACTCACCTCGACCTCCAAAGTGCTCGGATTATAGGCGTGAGCGACTGCACCTGGCTTAGACTCTAAATAAGCTAACCCCAATCCAAATATTCGTTTTAACTTGCCCTTTTTGATGGACCCCACACATTGAGCTCTACTCACACAGCAGTTTTTCCATTCAGTGATATACAAGTGACTCATGCCTCCACACCTTGCAAGTTTAAGTTACTTCTGCCTAGAATTCCCCTTCTCCTTCCCTACTGATGAAATGCTACTTGCCTTTTTAAAGCACAGCTGAAATGTGACCTCCTTTGTGAAATCTTCTTAGAGGTAACAGAGCAAAGTGGTTAAAACATAGGCTATAGAAGTCTAAGGATATAAGTTTGAATTCTGATGCTATTACTTTTTAGATACATAATTTTTGTGAAGTTATTTAACTTCTCTGTGCCTCCATTTGACTCCTATTTCACATTGTTTATTGTAACATCTATTATAACAGATCTAGCCCAGAGACTCCTTTCTCACATTGTTTTTCTTAGCATATATATTTTCTAATGGCCTACAAAAACAACAATTGTATGATCATTTTTCCTTTGAACTTTATTAGTAAAAATATCCTATTGGTATTCAGTACTTAATGGTCAGGTTTCCATTCATACAGTTTCTCTGATGAACTCTGTTATTAAATAGCAATTACAATAGCAAGGAGATTATATAATAGAAAAACATACGGTATGCATTTCAAATTTAATTCTTTCAAAATGTAAGTTCTGTGTCTTGGGCATAACACTTTATCCCCTCTTCAATTCAGCTTTACTAATTTGCTCACTACATTAAAACAAACAAACAAACTTCCACCAAAAATATAGTTGTTTCTGAGTGATAAATTGTAATTTTTAAATTTAATATTTTAAAATGTTTACATGATTTCTGCAATGACCATCCTTATTCCCTCAATTTGGTCCTAAAGCCAAAACTTTAAGAGCTATGTGAGATGAGGATGGTCTCCTCCTGAGAGAGGTGAAGCCCAGTACGGGGTATGGAAGCTCAAGTGAGGTGGGGAAGATGTTGCAGAGGGGAGCGTGTGTGCAGGTGTATATTTAAAATATGTGTGTGTGTGTGTGTGTACACACATGAAGCCCCCTAGCATTATCTATTGAGAAAGAGTAGGGCTGGATATCTCAATAACAATAAGCACATCTCATGCACAAATCTTAGTTTCTAACTGCCAATTTCACTAAAAGGTAGAGGAATGGCTGATTCCAGAGCTAGGGCAAGTTAAGTACAAGATGAACTTGGAAAATCCTGTTGTGCCCAGAAGAAAGTGCTGTAAAAATGACAGGAACATGCCAAAACAACACAGGAGACAACCTGAAGAGGCTTCTTCTGACCAAACTGAAATAATTTGAGATTTGGTAAAATGACAGATTATAATCAACTGAACAAAAAACTATGAATACATAGTGATACCAAGAGAATTGATTAGAAGGATACATACACACACACACATAAAGGATGGCTGGTTAAGGTGGCTCACACCTGTAATCCCAGCACTTTGGGAGGTTGAGGTGGGTGGATCACTTAAGGCAAGGAGTTCGACACCAGCCTGGCCAACACGGCAAAACCCCATTTCTACTACAAATACAAAAATTGGCTAGGCATGGTGGCATGCACCTGTAGTCCTAGCTACTCGGGAGACTGAGGTGGGAGAATCACTTGAATCCAGCAGGCAGAGATTGCAGTGAGCTGAGACAGCGCCACTGCACTCCAGCTTGGGAAACAGAGCGAGACTCTGTCTCCAAATAAATAAACAAACTAGGGGGATCTATATATGTCTGTATCTATTAACTAAACCTACCTCCAAAATATTTACAAAGGGAAAAGTAATAGTTTTAAAGTGCAGAAGCCTGGTAAACAGTACCTTAAGTGATAAAAATGAACATCATCAGAAATGGGGCAAATTGAAATTGTGTACTATGTGATAGGATGCAACAGTAACACAAAATTGCATCTGTGGTACTCCTGCCAAAAAGCACAACCAGAATCTAATTACGGGGAAACAGAAATCCAAATGTAGGGGTATTTTACAAAGGAACTTCCCTATAATCTATAAAAATGTTCGGAGTCACAAAAGTCAAGGAAAGACTGTGGAACTGTGTCAGAATGAATGAAACTAGAGACACTACAACCTAAAGCAACACATGATTTTGAACTGAGATCCTCAAAAGGAATTAGGACAGCTAGTATAACTCGACTGGGGTCTGAGGATTAGATAGTAGTAATATGTCAATGTTACCTTCCCAATTTTCATGTATTGTAGTTATACCGAAGCATTCTTCTTGGAAATACAAAAGTATTGGAGGATGGTGCAGCATCATGACAGTGACTTATTCTCAAAAGGGAAAATTTTTATTTGTACAGTATTTACAACCCTTCTGTTAAGTCTCAGATTGTTTCAAAATTTTTTCTTTAAAAAACAGAATTCAGAACACTAATCAGTAGATTCTTATTAGAGCTGATAAAGAAATTCAATATGATATATAACTAAGAAAACATAATTTTAATCATGGTAAACTTTGTTCAATTCCTGTGTCCACTGTGCACATGTTCTTCAAAACTGTTTTGGTTTTATTATTAATTTCCTTTGAAATTTTTCCCATGCATGACTTTCAGAATCTTGTTTACACACATGCACACACACACATAATTAGGAGAGCAAAATGTTCATAGATGCTGTAAAGTTATGTGAGTTCTATTTTTAAAATAAAAAAAGTACATATTACTATAAAAATAACTTCTCCCCCTTGTGGCAAAAATTGAAAATACATTCTACTGGAGAACTATAATGGAGAGGCACTTGGGTATTATTCCTTATAAAATATTCTCACATAACTTCATGTGAAATCCCCCATGTTATCCTCTAAATGGTACACAGTATTTATAGACAATATACTCAGAGGTAGCTTCACAGTTTTCTTTACATCCAGCATTGTCCAGACTCTATTTGGATATTTTCTATAGCAAAAAGCTAAGGGTTATTTTTCTAAAAACAGGGACTCACTATGTTGCCCAGGGTGGTCTTGAACTCCTAGGTTCAAGTGTTCTTCCCACCTCAGCCTCCCAAGTAGCTGGGAAGCTGCAGACTTGATAAAAGTACTACAATAAAAGGCCAGTTGAAAGGAACCAGTTACGGTATAAAGATTAAAATGATAGGCAGGCAAAGAGGGATGGCCTCACTTAAAGGCACCTGCCAACTTAAGATGACAGGGGCATCAGGAAGACTTCTCACCTCTCAAAGTTTAATCTCAAAACTCTGGAAGTCCACCATTGGAGACTAATTCCTTTGTTAGTTCTGTCCAACCATCACTTAGTTTATTAACATAAAGATAACTGGAAAGGATACGACACTTTCTTCATTTAAGATTCCCAATGGTGAAAACAAAGAAAGTCACTCATCTGAGCTATAAAAGAAACTTAACTTTCTTATTCCAGGTTCCTACTTGCTTTCTTAACCCTCCATATTTCCTCCTATTAAGTCACTAGGCACTTATGATTCTACGTTTTACTGACCTTTCACTGATTATAAAGTAATTTAAGTGATTTTTGAAAGTAAACTTAATTCCAGTTTCAGAGTTTTAAATTAAAAGTGGCTCAGTTGGATACTGTCTCTTAAACACAGTAATATAAATATTAGTATCTTGGCTAAAATGAATTATTGACAATTTTAATACATGTTGCACAGTACATATTAATATAGAAAAATACATGTTATCAGCAGCATAATGTTGACCATGTTCTAATCCATTCCACCTGCTCAAATATTAGTGCAAATAATTATATATTTGTAATGCATCACTGCTGTCTAGCAAAATCTACGCCTTCTGAATAAATGACTTTCCTCTGAGGTTGACTGCTATTTGAAGTATGATGTGATATATTCCTATTTAAACTGGCTTTGTATGGTGAGGCAGACTGCGACCTTCTAAACCACTTAGAAAATGGGCGAGCGTGTTTAATTACTCATCTTTCCCCCCAAAAGTAGATATTTAATCACAAAACAAAGGTTAATGGTACCTATTAAATAATAATGATAAAATACATTGCGTCTAGTTCAAAAATAGGAATTTTGTTAGGCCCAGGGGCAGCCTAACTGCTCTAATTTGGCAATTAAAATCTCTATTCTCTAAATGTCAGGTTTCTGTCTCCTATACATTTGAACAGTTGTTTCTTCCCTAAATTTGTAAAGAGAAATGATTGATCAGTGGTAGAAATAAAAGGTAAGAGTTATAACAGCTTTTAAAACCCTTAACATGCAATTCTGATTACATGAAAATGACTATCTACTGTTAATATACTAAATATTTTGCCTTACATTTTCACTCCAGCATTAGTCATTTAAAAACTACCAACGTATTAAATAGTTAACACAATTGGCAAGCCTATGACATTTAATAGTTTTTGAACATAAAAACACTGATTTCTTCTTATCTTCCAAGGTAGAGTTGTCATTTACTTCTATGTCACAAAATATAGTACCAAATATTTGGTCTCTTTCTATTGTGAAAATTATCAAGCTAGAAAAGTATATAAAATAATACCAATAAAGATTTGTGATAGACATATTTCTATTAGGTACAAACTTAACATTAAAGTTTCATGACCACTTATAAAATTTAAAAAAATCAAATTTAGAAAGTATGACCACACATTGAACATATTAAGAAAAACACAACAGTAAATTAGATATTGACCCTGTAATGCCAACTCTGTAATAAAAATGCTACAATAAGACTCATATTGGAAGAAACGATTAAGCAAAACTAATGAACCTACCAAACTAAAGGATCTATTTAATGTTATGTAAGGAGAATAGCATATAGAACCTAAAAGTGAGTGAGAAAAGATTTAGGTTTCAATCTGCGCATTTTACTAGCTGTAGACCTTGACTGGTCTACTTACCTTTCTATGCATTAGGTTTTTCATCTGTCAAATGGAAATAATAGTACCCAAATCCTAGGGTTGCTCTAGAATCAAATAATGTATGCAAAGGACTTATTAGCACAGTGTGTGAGACTTAAATCAATACATGTAACTATAATTATCTTTATTATGCAGTAAAATTTTTTAAATTGCTAACTTTTAACTTTATATAGAATTATTCAGTCTGACAATATGAACTGATCTTTTCTTCTAAAGTACATAATAATGTATTACAGGATAGGTCAGAGAGAAATAGTACAGAAACTGAATACAGTTAAACTAATTGAATGAAAGCACAAAATGCTTTGTATGTAAAATTCAGTAATATATGGGTAATATGCAGAATATTTTTGCATTAAAAAAAGTTAATCTCCCAGATGTTGGCTTTGTTAGTCATCAATAAATTATGTGCCGACTGAACTGCTGTCTCTCAAACACAGTTCAAGCATGCCTTAGCCACTACCTTGAGAACTTGACCACTTTAAGGGGTTTTGTGGCATTTCAAAAATCAACATCTCTTTATCCAGATCCTTGTAAATATTTACCATCATAGGTAAGAAAAACGCATTTTAGGGAAGCAGTCAATTCTCCACTTGGAATCAATCTACTGATTGATAATTAAATTATTTCCCTGTGAACCAGAAGGTTAGTACTTAGAAAGCAAAATACTCAGAAGTGAATGAGGGGGAAAAAAAGAATGATCTACAACGTAATATAAATTAACCTAATTTAAATTAGATTTTAATTTAACTTACTTTGACAGTTCTTTTTAAAATAAGGAAGATTCTAAGGACTTGCAACTATGGCAATCCTCAAAATGGGACTAAATATTGTCTTGGAATGGTCAGGTGGTCATCTGTCTGAAGATCCATCCAGCTACTATTTAATAATTCTTCATAAGGACACTTCATCTACTCTGGTTGACTGTCATTTTCAACACCATAATTTATATAAGGTAGGCTTCCTTTACTAAACTCATATTCTGCATTTCAGATATTTCTCAATTTTAGAAAAACAATATGCAGTGTGTTAGAGCGTATTTTCAACTTCATTCAATGCATTATGTAAATACTGCATATTAGCTCATGTGGTATTGTGTAATACTGCAAAGATTGCATTTATGTAAATGTTGGTTAAAGCTACCAATTATACAAAGCTCCATTCTCTACCTAAAATTTTACCATGTGCAAATGAAAAACATTTTACTTATTGATCATCTCTTCTGAGCCATACACTTTGGACAAAATTTTGTGATGGCTATAAATATGAAAACACTTAAAAAATCAGAATACAAAGAATGCATATTGCTTCACATGACACATTTTTTTTTTCCCCTTAGAGAAAGACCATCTGTTTAGAATAAATTTCTAATCTTATTTATATAGTCAGTATTTTTTGCTAAAAAAGAAAGTGAGAAGACCTATGCTGTGAAAAAATTTTAAAATCTTAAATTTTTAAATAAAAAATCATTTATAAAATTCAGGATGGATGGCTCTAAAATATAAAAAGAGTGAAATAAAAAAAAAACAACTGCAGGGAATTTGTTTATTGAGCATTAATGTTAACACTTCTAAATTAAGTATTCACTTATGAATTTTGCCACTGTCCTATGAACGGACATAATAGAAAATATTGCACAGAACTCAAGCATGAAAATAATTAACAAAAGAACTAAGCAACAAGTATATGCTTTACATTTTAAAAATTAATCCAAACAAAATAATTTGAAGCACTTCTCTGATTTGGAAGTCTTAAAATGTTATCTCATGTTTTATTTGAGATTTTTTTTCGTTTTTTCTTTTTTACAAATTGACACTGTACAAAGAGCTTAAATGGCCAGTAAAACTACTGCCTTAAAATTGTTGGCTTTAAGTAACAGAGGTAAAATTTGAATTCACATCAGAGCTTTCTAAAATGGCAATAGTACAAGCATATGACTTTCTCTAGTATCCAAAACCTGTTCTGGCTTTTCCTTGGCTAGAAAACAAGACAGCCTTCTAAAGCTGTCATATATGTCCTAAAATTCTTTGAAAAAAGTTGGTATACTTCATTCCCTTGCTTACCTTGGTAACACTGAACTAAACAGAAAATGAAGAAAATTCAGTCAATAGTAACTTAAACAGTACTAAGTTAGCTCTGGACTTAGAAGGTTTGGTAAAGTTGATGACATTCAGATTAAGGTTCTCAGAAGAAAAGCAGTTTTCCAAAAACAGGCTTACAAGCCTGTATTAAAGAAAAAATGCCAAGAGTGAGTAACACTTAAGTTTATCTGTTCCTAGAAGACTTATGAACAACACGATGGGAGCTGAAACATTACATATAATTTAGAATGCATTCTCCCAGAGCAAGTTTACAAGGTTTATAGAATAGCAATGGCCTTTCTAAATTTTCACTTGATGTTCAAAATTTTATAAGTGATTTAATACGTCATCAAATTAAGTCAATTCCATTAACTATATCCAAGTAGGAATAACTTCAGAAATGCTTTGAAAAAGGACAATGACAGACCTATAGACATGAAAAGCAACCAGTCTTTGCAAAGCTCATCTCCAAATCTATCAATTCCTCTTAAAATAAAAGACTAACCACATATTCAGCCATTCCATCTTATTCAAGTTTAGCATTACGACAGAAAATCTTAAAGGGCTGCATTGTTGCTAAACACTGTCAATATTTCTTATATGCACTATTTAGACTATACCTCACTTTTTTTACTTCCCTTATAATATTAAAATAATGAATAAATATGGTCCTTTAGTTAAGGTCCTCCACCATAAGTGAAATATAAAATAAGGTAGTTTTATCAATTTCTTACTAGAATTGGCTTAAAATCTATTTACCAAATAAGAAATAGTAAACTTTTAAGTTTTACCCAGAAAGCAGAAGTATTCTGATCCACTCCTAATGTCTACATAAAATATTTCATCATTTTAGTTCAGTTTATGACATTTTTTGGACTAGTACTAATGTTGTCCCTCAGAAAAAAATCCAATCAACCAACTACAGAAAGTAAACTTAATTGTTAACCTTTTGAAAGAGGCAAAAAAATTATTTATGAAAACCTAAAATAACCTGATTAACAATTGATGCTGAAAAGGTCATTAAAAACTGAGGAATAATAAATGTAGTTTTCCCGTATTTTGCCCATTATTAATGGAAAACAGAATGGCAAAATTTCTAAATGGAATATGTTAAAGGTACCAGAACCGAAAACACTGGTAACATTTCCTTTGCCTTCTGACAGCAACATTTTCTAGGATGAAAACAGTGACATGTAGTTTTAAAGAATCTGAAATTTCTACATTCAAGAATGGAATTAAAATTCAACATAAGGGGAAAAAAGCAAAATATAGTTAGTGGTATCCAAACTTTAAATAAAACCTCAAAGGTAAGTATGGCTGCTGTTTTGTTCCAGTCACTGTTTCACAAAATGTTGGCTGTGTCATAAGGTATCTCCTGTGCTTTCTATCAACCGAGGCCTGCTGAAGTACAAGAAATTCCTCTGTAAAGGAATTGACATTGAATTCCTTTGTAAATTCAATCTCAGCTGAAGTGTCGAGCAAGGCGGGCAGATCTATAATCAGCACGAAGTTGTACGAAGGAGTGAAGTATATTCTTGTCCAGATTAGCAAGTTGTTCTCCTGAGCAGACTTGCTTTAAATTATCTGGGGCAACTACCAGAAGATTGCAAAGAGCATGCAGAGTATCAAAAAGATGTAATACCATTGGAATCTGAATTGAGAGAAGAAAGAAAGTAACATTGAAACAAAACAGTTTCCAGTTTTACAATTAGCTTCTAACTTCTTACATACTGTCAGGTGGGACTTACTGTAAGTGTGCGTGGAGTTCAACACATTAGAATTTTTTAAAGATCACAAAGCATTAAAACTTAAAGATTTCATAGTTAAATAAACTTACTATAATATTTCAAAAAGATTCATATGTCAATTCTCTTCAATATAACAATCATATATACTTCAGTGGACTAAAACTAGTTATTAATATATAGCATTTTTCATAATTTAAATGTTACAGAAAAATTCAGAGGGACATAAATGAAGACAACGTTATTTTCCTAATGTGTGACATATACAGCATTAGTCATGGATGTCAATAAGTCAAAGACTGTGGAACTGAAAATACACCGTGAAGCAAAAATGTGTTTAATATTAAATATGTGGGCCACGTGTGGTGGCTCATTCCTGTAAACCCAGCACTTTGGGAGGCTGAGGCAGCGGATCACTTGAGCCCAGGAGAGACCAGCCTGGGCAACACTGTGAAACCCTGTCTCTGGAAAATAAAATAAAATTTAAAATTTAAAATTAAAAGAAAATGACTGGAACAACACTGTTTCAGGTAGAATGTGTTAATCTATCTCATACAATATCAACAAAAGTTATAAACCTTTCACTAATTATAAGTAAATAGTGATTTTTAATGATCTGACTTATGTTCCTGGGCCTATTTGCAAGATTGATGTTTTTGTGTATACATACCTTGAAGTCTTTGGCACACTTCCTATATTCAGCTACATCACAAATTGCCAACATGCCACCCATACAACTGTAGGAATATTGTTGAAGATGCTCATAGATAAGTCGATGAAAACGTACTCCAAGTTCCATCAAAACTGTATCCACATTCTTCCCATCCATGGAATTTTTAATCTTCTCCACTTGTTTTCTTACGTAAGCACAGACTTTTACACAAGCCTATAAAAGTTTTTCTACACTCATTACACAGAAATGTATACCAGCTTAGCTAAAGAGGAAATACATAGTTTCTCATTAATCTGTAAGTATAAAAGAAAAAAATCTAGGGCACAGTAGGATATGCCAATGAAAATGTTAGCAAAGTATTAACAAATTGAATCATTTTACTCACATTAGTATATTGAATCAAAACATTGTTTTCATCTTCTGGCTTAAAATCTGTTTTCTTTTGTTCTGCAGCCAAAATATGCTTCATCTGTCCAATCATACAATTTAATGTCCTAGAGAATTGAGAACACAACATTCTTTAACTCATCTAACTTATTTTATGTTTATATTTAATTATATTATTTATGCTAAATTAAATCAGTTATTTAATATCCTATCACCATAAAACTCTTTCACTATTGGTAAACTTTAGATATTAGAAAAAGTCAGCTCTAGGTCTTAATATGAAAGAGCTCTTGGTTTTATTATCTTTCTGCTCAAAACAGAGGGCAAAAATTCTTTGTGCAATACTTCAAGATTCAAAGATCTCAGAAGCCTGTCACTAGTTTAATTTCTTAACAACTAAGGATCTTCAAAGGCAAAAACCACATACAAGTTAACTATCCCTTTCTCAAAATTCTTGGGACCAGAAGTGTTTTGGATTTTGAAATTTTTCAGATTTTGGAATATTTGTATATACATAATAAGATACCTTGGGGATGGGACCCATTCTAAACACAAAATTCATCTATGTTTCATATACATCTTATACATGTAGACTGAGAGTAATTTTATAAAATATTTTAATAGTTTTATATATGAAACATTTATGTTCACTGAGCCATCAGAAAGCAAAGATGTCACTATCTCAGACACCCATGTGGACAATCCATGGCTGTCTGGCATCACCATCATTCCTAACTCTGAATTTATATATGCTACCAGTCAGCAATCATTTTCTTTTTTTTTTTTTTTTTTTTTTTTTGAGACGGAGTCTCGCTCCGTCGCCCGGGCTGGAGTGCAGTGGCCATCACTGCAAGCTCCGCCTCCCGGGTTTACGCCATTCTCCTGCCTCAGCCTCCTGTGTAGCTAGGACTACAGGCGCCCGCCACCTCGCCCGACTAGTTTTTTGTATTTTTTTAGTAGAGACGGGGTTTCACCGTGTTAGCCAGGATGGTCTTGATCTCCTGACCTCGTGATCCGCCCGTCTCGGCCTCCCAAAGTGCTGGGATTACAGGCTTGAGCCACCGCGCCCGGCCTAGCAATCATTTTCTTATACTTATTCACACATAAGTACTTAACAGTAAAAAAGAAGACATGCCATTCATACAGAGAAAAAATAACGTTTAAGGTAACCAAACAGCACAGTAACATCACCACAATACCTGTATTGCCTATTAAACAACAACAAACAAGGTAGCAGGTTTTCAGTCTCCACCTACGATGCTGTGCTTTCATGAAAAGGTTACTCTATCCTACATTTTATTTTTTTTAGGTGACAGGAAACATCAGAAGCAGTTGAGAGACCAGAAAGCAGGACCTCTTTGGATGAGGAGATATTCTGCTGGATGGCTTCTTAAAAGTTTCCTCTGGAGTTATCTGCCTCATTAATAATGGTTTTTGTCTTAGAAGTCTCTATTTGATTTTGTAAACTGATATGACTTCTTGTTCTGTTATGAATGTACACTGCTGTACTTTTTTTATAAGTCCATTGCACATTTTCACCATATAATCTACAGGCATTTTTTCTGCAGTGTTAGCAACATTACTTTGTCACTATTATCACAATCACCTTGATTTAGAACCATTTTGGCTATTTCACTACCAGTCCATGAATGAGCAACTGGAGTCCCACTGATGTTAAAAATTATTTGATATTCACTTCATCCAACTTACTGATAGACTCTAAATGTATTAATTTTTGTATACGTAAGAAGTCAGACATCACTTTTTTCTCACTTGAAATATGGAAATCTTCAAAGTCACTACCTTGTTCATCCTCTTCACTGAACATAGCTGAAGGCCAGAGGTTGTGCCAGGCATGCATCACTGTCTTTAGTCACTGTGTTCCAAGCACTGGCAACAGCATATACAGCATCTTTCATGCTCAACTCATTTTGAAAACCTTCCATACTCCTACCTCTGTTCACCGTTGCTAGTATGCTGTTCAAGAAAGTGTTCTGAGAGGCCAAGGTGGGAGGATAGCTTGAAGGCGGGAGTTCGACAAGACTGGCCAACATGGTGAAACCCTGTCTCTACTAAAAATACAAAAATTAGCCAGGCGTGGTGGTGGGTGCCTGTAGTACCAGCTACTCAGGAGGCTGAGGCAGAAGAATTGCTTGACCCGGGAAGATGAAGTTGCAGTGACCTGAGATGGCGTCGCTGCACTCCAGCCTGGGCAAGACTCTGTCTCCAAAAAAAAAAAAAAAAAAAGCAAGTGTTCTGAGACAGGGTCTCACTCCATCACCCAGGATAAATGCAGTGTGATGATTGCTCACTGCAGCCTGGACATACCAGGCTCAAGTGATCCACCCAACTCAGCCTCCTGAGTAGCTGGAACTATAGGCACATGCCAGAACACCTGTCTAATTCTTAAATTTTGGGCGGGTAGAGACAGGGTCTTACTATATTGCCTTAGGCTGGTCTCAAACTCCTGGGCTCAAGTGATCCTCCTGCCTCAGCCTTCCAAAGTGTTGGAATTATAGGCTTGAGCCACCATGCCCACCCAAGAAAGTGTTTCTATATTTACTCTTCATTGATCTAAAGATACTTTGGTCAGAAGACTGAATAAAGTCACATTTGGGAAAAAGTATGACACGAACAGTTGTCAAAGAATAACAAAATCTTGTAGTTGTTATCCAGTCCAGCTTTTCTGCAGTATGTGCAAGCCACTAGTAAAAAACGTTTGTAAAACCAATCAGAAAAGACACCCTTGGTTATCCATGCCTTTCTGTTAGCGTAACAGTGGACCCAACAAGAAATTCATTCCTTGGAAACAATGAAGATGCAAGCTTCAGCCTATTACAGCAAGCTTACACTTCTACATGCCTGCTGCATTAGCACACCACAGCACAGTTACTCCGCCCTTGGCATCCTCAATTTCTGTAAAAGCCATCTTATCACCTGTATTGTCAGTGCCTTCCTGGGGCAGTAATGCCAAAATAGTAGTGTTTCATCAATATTATAGACTTATTCTCACACCAGATTTTCATCAGCAATAACCTTGGCAAATTCATTAAGGAATTTCTCTGCTGCTTCATGACCAGCAGATGCTTTATCACAACAAACCTTTGAAAACATAATGCCGTGTCTGTTCTTAACTTTTGGCAAACAGCCTATTGAATAGCCATGATTCCCTTCAATTTTCAATTCATTGTGATAGATCTTTGTTTGTTTCATCATCACCATACCATTAAGTGGCAATGTATTCATTGCAATGCGGACAGATCCACTCTTTCAATACATAATCAAGATCTTCACTTTTAGCTTTATGTAGTGTTTTTATATTTTTCATTAACTTCCGTTCATCACTTTCAGCACAGACTTTCTCCTTCTGTTTCTTCAGGTAATATATGGTGGTCATTCCAATACCATACTCTTCTGTAATACATTTCACACTTACACCACCATCCTTTTTGTCCAACAGCTTTGATAAACATAAGTGCTGCTAGGTATGGTGACTCACACCTGTAATCCCAGCACTTTGTGAGGCTGAAGTGGGAGGATCACTTCAGCCCAGGAGTTCAAAAATAGCCTGGACAACATAATGAGACTCTATCTCTACATTTAAAAAAAAAAAAAAAAAAATGGCTGAGTATGGTGGTGTGCATCTGTGATCTGAGCTACTCAAGAGGCTGAGGTGGGAGGACTGTGTGAACCCAGGAGTTCAAAGTTGCAGCGAGCTATGATTACACCGCTGCACACCAGCCTGGGTGACAGAGTAAGACCATGGTCTCTAAACAAATTATTTTTATTTTTATTTATTTATTTATTCATTTTTTGAGACGGAGTTCTGCTCTTGTTGCCCAGTCTGGAGTGCAGTGGCGTGATCTTGGCTCACTGCAACCTCTGACTGCTGGGTTCAAGCAATTCTCCTGCCTCAGCCTCTCGAGTAGCTGGGATTACAGGTGCCTGCCACCATGCCTGACCAATTTTTGTATTTTTAGTAGAGATAGGGTTTCACCATGTTGGCCAGGCTGGTCTCGAACTCCTGACCTCAGGTGATCCACCCACCTTAGCCTCCCAAAGTGCTAGGATTACAGGAGTGAGCCATTGCACCTGGCCACAAAAAATTTTTTTTAAAAGATAAACAGGCTGAGTGCAGTAGTTCACGCCTGTAATCCCAGCACTTTGGGAGGCTGAGGCAGGTGGGTCACTTAAGGCCAGGAGTTCGAGACCAGTCTGGCCAACATAGCAAAACCCTGTCTCCACTAAAAATACAAAAAATTAGCTGGGCACGGTGGCGTGCACCTGTAGTCCCAGCTACTCGGGAGGCTGAGGCAGGAGAATTGCTTGAACCCAGGAGTCAGGGGTTGAACAGAGCCAAGATCACGCCACTGCACTCCAGCCTGGGCGACAGAGAGGGACTCCACCTCAAAAAATAAAAACAAAAGGATAAACTTCCTCTTTTTCTTATCACTGTTAACCACAGGGGTCTCTGCAGGCCTTTTTGAGATTTCACATCTTTATACCACAGAGCGCAGAATAAGGAGAAAAAAAAAGCGCACACACACAGTGAGTAATACACACAGGTCTTGGCTGCATGTGGGGCATTGTGAGCAACCTACCACTGGCATGTCCAGCCTACACACATGCCATTTTATTATTCTTTGTAGGCATGCTTATTGTAGGGGCGGGGGTGGAATTCGGACATGCACAGAAAATATTTATCACAGCTGAAGAGGGTTGGGTCTTTTTTCCCTTGGGGGTACTCAAATAAACCATGTGCTGTGCATCTGTATTTTGACTGTGCCCTGTCACATGAGATCAGGTGTAAAATTTTCCACTTGTAGGGTAATGTCAGCACTCAAAAAGTTTCAAGTTTCAAATTTTGAAGCATTTTTATTTTGAATTTTTGGATTAGGGATGCTGAATGTGTACAGAATGCTTCCAGTGGAGATAGGGAACTTACGAAGAATTGACAAGGTTGGGAAAAACAGGTAGGAGCAACGCTGAGTCGCACTATGTAAGGACAATCAGAAGAATGGATAAGAGGTACTAAAGACTCAACTGAGAAATGAAAGCATGGATTTGCCGTGGTACTAATAACGTACATGTTATGTGATATTCTCCAACAGCGAGGAGCCAACCAGTTATGGGAATAAAAGAGACTGCACCTATCAGAGGTTAGGGTCTGTAAGACAGTTGTGTTTGAAGGAAATGTACTTTAGGGTATTTCAAGAAAGTAATTCAAAAGATGGACCAAGTGATATAAGCACAATAACTAAAGAAATAAAGCTAGGAAAAGGATAATAGATTGGCAGAAGATGAAGAGATTAAGAGACAGAGTTCCTGCTGAAGTCAGAAAAATCCCAGGACCAGATGGCCTTACTAGTGAATTCTATCCAACATTAAAAGAAGAATTGGCTGGGCGCGGTGGCTCACACCTGTAAGCCCAGCACTTTGGGAGGCTGAGGCGGGTGGATTGCCTGAGGTCAGGAGTTCAAGACCAGTCTGGCCAACACGGTAAAACCCCGTCTCTATTAAAAATACAAAAAATTAGCTGGGTATGGTGGTGTGCGCCTGTAATTCCAGCTGTTCAGGAGGGTGAGGCAAGGGGAATTGCTTGAACCAGGGAGGTGGAGGTTGCAGTGAGCCAGGATTGCACCACTGGTCTCCAGCCTGGAAAGATGGAGACATCGTCTCAAAAAAAAAAGAAGAAGAAGAAGAAGAATTAACACCAATCGTTCTCAAACTTTTTCAAACAATGGAAGAACTTGTAACACTTTCAAACTCATTTTACAAAGACAGCATTACAGTGATACCAAAGCCAGAGGGACAATACAGGTAAGAAAATCAAGTACAAATATCCAACAAAAATAAATATTAAAAAAAAAAAAAAAAAAAAAACTAGCAAACTAAATTCAATAGCATACTAAAAGGATCATACCCCATAATCAAACAGATTTTATCCCTGAGATTCAAGGATGGTTCAACATATGCAGATCTATAAATGTGACAGACCACATTAACAGAATGAAGGATAAAAATCTTATGATTGTCTGACAATGTGAAAAAAAACCACTTCTGGTAAAATTCAACACTCTTTCATGACAAAGACTTGCAAACAAATTAGGTATAGAAGGAATATACCTAAAGATAATAAAGATCATATATGACAAGCCCACAACTAATATCAAACTCCATAGTGAAAAGCTCAAAGCTTTTCCTCTAACTAACATCAGGAACAAGAAGGATGTCCACTCTCACCACTTCTTTTCAACACAGTAGTGGGTATCCTAGCCAGAGCACTTAGGCAAGAAAAAGAAATAAAAGACATCTAAATTGGAAAGAAAGAAGTAAAACTGACTCTTTGCAGATGATATGATCTTAGAGAAAACTCTAAATTTTAGACTCCATCAAAAAATAGAATAAAAGAATTCAGTAAAGTTGCAAGATAATCATCACACAAAAATCAGTTGTTTTTAAACATTATCAGCAAACTATCCAAAAAAGAAAGAAAAAAAAATCCCATTTACAATAGCATGAAAAAGAATAAAATATTTAGGAATTAACCAAGGAAGTAAAAGACTTATACACTGAAAAAACTTCAGAACATTGCCAAAAGAAACAAGTAAATGGAAACATATCTCGTGTTTAGGGCTTGAAATAATATTATTAACACGTCCATACTACCCCAAGCAATTTAGAGTCAATGCATTCCCAATCAAAATTCCAATGGCATTTTTCACAGAAATAGAAAAAAAAAACAAAACACTAAAATTCTTATGGAACCAGAAAAAATCCTGAATAGCCAAAACAATTTTGAGAAAGAACAAAACTGGAAGCATTGTACTTCTTGGTTAGAAAATATATTATACAGCTACAGTAATTAATGCAGTATGATACCGTCATAAAAACAGATACACAGCCCAATGGAACAGGATACAGAGCCCAGAAATAAATCCATCCATTTATGGTCAACTGCTCTTTAACAAGGGTGCCAAGAACACACAATAGGGAAAGGATAGTTTCCTCAATAAATGGTGCTGGAAAACTGGATATCTACACACAGGAAAATGAAATGATACCTTTATCTTACACTACACCAAAAAAAAATCAACTCAAAATGAATTACATTTAATATAAGACCCACAACTATAAAACTAGTAGAATAAAACATAAGAAAAAAGTTTCTTGACATTGGTGTTGGCAATGACCTTTTGGATATGGCCTCAAAAGCAGAGGCAACAGAAACAAAGACAAATGAGATTGCATCAAACTAAAGAGTTTCTGCACAGCAAAGGAAACAATAAACAGCCTATGAAATGGAAGGAAATATTTGTAAACCGTACATCTCAGAGGGGTTTAACACTCCAAATATAGGAACTCAAACAACTCAATAGCAAAAAAAAAAATGATCCAATGATTAAAGGAATAAAAATTTTTGAAAGAAGACATAAAGATGGCTAACAGGTATATGAAAAGGTGCTCAACATCACTAGTCATCAGGAAAATGCAATCAATTATCACTTTACACCCGTTAGCATGGCTCTTTTCAAAAAGGCAACAGATAACAAGCATTATCAAGAGTGTAGATAAAAGAGAACATTTGTACACTGTTGATGGGGATGTAAATTGGTACAGCCATTATGGAAAAGTACGGAAATTCCTCAAAAACTTAAAAACAGAGCTACTATATGATCCAACAACCCCACTTCTGATTATCCAGGCATACCTTGTTTTATTCTGCTTCATTTGATTGTGTTTCATAGATACTGTGGTTTGTTTTGTTTGTTTTTTTACAAGTTGCAGGCTTGTGGCAACGCAAGTCTATCAGTGCCATTTTTCCAACAGCATGGGCTCACTTTGTGTTTCTGTGTCACATTTTGGTAATTCTTACAATATTTAAAACATTTTCATTACTGCTAAATCTGTTATGGTGATCTGTGATCAGTGATCTTTGATGTTACTATTTTAATTGTTTTGGGTCACAAACCATACTCATATAAGACAGTGAACCTAACTGACAAATATAGTGTGTGTTCTGATTACTCCAGTTAATGGCTATTTCCCTGTCTCTCTGCCTCTCCTTGGGCCTCCCTATTCCTTGAAACACAGTAACATTGAAATTAGGACAATTAATAATCCTACAATGGCCTCTAAGTGTTCAACTGAAAAACGTCACATACTTCTCACTTTAAATCAAAAGCTAGAAATGATTAAGCTTAGTGAGGAAGGTATGTTAAATGCCAAGATAGGCCAAAGTAAAAAACTTCAGGATCCAATAAAAACAACATTCTAATAAGGATGAAGGCAATATGTAAAAATATATATATTTTTTAATCAAATGTTGTAGCAATATGGTGGAATTAAGATAAATATTTTTCTTCTCTACAAAGTATTTGCATGCTGCTATAATATGGTGTTTTTATAATTTTTAAAAATGCAAGAGACAAAACCAACAACTTGCCTGTCAATGCCAGTATCCAATTTCATCTCCATTTGTTCAATTATTTCTTTTTTCTTCTGAAGGCATTCAGATAACTTAGGAGAAGAGCTATTGTATATTTAAAATGGAAAAAGAGTCATATTAATAATCTGAGATTTTCTAAAAGTTTTTCTTACATCGATGTGTATTACATTGTATCCATTTATAAATACATCCATATACACGCATTAATATTGTTAACAAATCCAAGAAGCATATAAGAAGCAAAGTAATTATTTAGCATTCACTATGCCCAATTCATTATAATAGACTAAGGAAGAGGACCACTTAAATTTGTTATTTTGATCTCTGAGGAGACATCTCTCAAGAATATAAATGTGACTTTAAAATTGTGGAATTATTTGGTTTTCTTTATAAACAAATATCTAGTGTAACACCAACAAAAGCTATAGACTAGCATTACCAGAGTTTTAAGAATACAGTAAATCATACTATAAAATTTGGAGGGAAACAGCCAATCCACTTGTATTTTTAAAAACCTGACAATCATATTTGCCTTCTGAATGCTATCAGAATGTCAAAACATTCAAAATATTAAGAAATAGGCAACCCTAATAATTGTGTGAATTCTCTGCTATGTGGTATAACAGATCTTGAAAAGTAAATTTCCTTTCAAAGTATGACTCAGGGATTACAAGTGACTGTTATCTTTGAGACTGTTTCTGGACTATTCTTGGCATGTCAGTGTTTATAACAAAAAGTCAAAAAATTTTATATGAATATTTTTCCTCTTACATAATAGTGCTAAAGAGAATTTTGTAAAGCATGTTCACATATACACCATCTTATTTGATTCTCAAATGTTTTATAAGTTCACATAAACTGATATGAAGATATAAACCAAACTTTACTTAATGCCTCATTAAAATCTGTCCTATTAATCTTATAAAATTTTTTGTATGTCTTTATAACAAGTGGGTACATGGACTTTGTCTATGAGATCTTTTAAAAGATGTCAAATTTGCTGAGTTTCACTAAGCTGCAGGTCCTCTTTCACATGAGATTTCAGTTTTAGGTTTGTGACAGATTAAATCTTTTGAAATACACCAAAATTAATAATATAGTGGAAAGAGAAAACAGAAATGCAAGAAGAAGCAATATTTAATGTTTTATTTCCTAGGAATTTTTATATTTTTATTTCATTCCACTTGTCCAGTCTGACATTTTTGTGAACATGTACTTTTTAAATTTAATGAAAATACACGTAGAATATTATGTAGAATGCTGTAACAGTCACTGAAATATCAATGAAAATCAGATAATTTGACTAACCTTATTAGTGGCATAAGGTGATCATTAAACTGTTTGTCAAAAAGATGAAAAATAGTATTGGCCTGTTGCACAACATCCAAAAAATAAAGATTTGCATTCCTAGAATCTGAAGAGGGAATTCCTAAAACCAGAAAGCATACATATGTTAGAATCATCCTTGAAGAAATTCATCTTGGCAACAGAAAAAAAGAATGTGGTTTTTTAATCTACAACATAAATGAAACCACTGTTTTAATACATCAGTAATGACTTCTGTGGACAGAAGAGGAAAATCAAGCTAAGCTTATACTAGTAAAACTCATCCAAAGTTATTTTTACGCCCAATGTTCACCATCTATCTACTTTGCCTTCATGATTCACGTGAGCCATGAATACATCTCCACATATTTCTTATAACCAGGCCTCTTTATCTCTGATAATAGTTCGAATAATTCTCTCATTGGTCTTCCTCATTCAAGTCTCTTTATCTTTTATCCTAGATACTGCTGCCATAGTAATATGCCTAAACTGACACATTTCACTTACTGTACTCTACACTATTTTCTCAAAAATACTCAAAATGTTCTATCTACAGATTACATACCTGATTTTATTCTGGAATTTATTCAGAATAAAATAAAAAGGGAATCAAGCCACTCCATATTCTGACCTCAAAATGTCAGCTGACCTCTGGATTTCCATTTCCTCCTTTTTGTAAAGAATAACAGATGAACTCTAAGGTCCTAGATGTTTATGTTTCTAGCTAAAAGTAAAAGACTTAAGAGACTAAAGAAAATATGCATAGCTAATGAGAAAATACAGGCTTGATACCTAGAGTTCTTTACAGGACAATTATTTTTTTGTCTTAATAATGGAAAATAAAGGTGTTCCCCTCCCCCACCCAAGTAAAAGACAAGATTACCAACTGGTAAGAAAACTGAAGGCTCCAATAACAAATAAACTTTACAAGAGAAAAAAAATCAATACATGTGTAGAAAATATGAATCATTGTTATTAATGAAAGACATAAAAATTAAGGTAATACTGACGTACTTTTTTTCTTTATAGGCATCAGAACTCAGCTACGACGTATGTTTTTAACCATGAAATTAAAATTTTTAAAGAATATTCAATAATTACAGAAAAACTGGCACACACAAACAGTCCAGCAGTGGCATAAGTTAGTAGGAAAAGAAACCTTTAGGAAGACAGTTTAAATCAAAACAAAAAATTATTGAGAGGCTGAGGAGGGAGAATCGCTTGGAGTCAAGAGTTCAAGAACAGCCTAGGCCCCCATCTCTACAAAACAGCAAGACTCCATCTCTACAAAAAAAGAAAAAATTAGCTGGGTGCAGTGGCATGCACCTATAGTTATAGCTACTCAGGAGGCTGAGGCAGGAGTATTGCTTGAGCCCAGGAGTTCAAAGTTGCCATGAGCCATGACTGTGCCACTGCATGCTAGCCTGGGTGACAGAGCGAGACTCTGTCTCAAAAATAAAAATAAGGGCATATCAAAATTATTATATATACACACTGTTTAAAATTTTTTAATCCCTTACTCAGTTTTATTTTTCTTCATTGCACTTTCTAATCATTTGTCTATCTTCTCCATAAGCATGTAAACTCCACAGGTGCAGGAGTAGGCATTTAATAAGCATGTGTTAAATGAATGAATTCTGGTGAGTGGAGGCAGGCATTAACAGATAAAAATTTCATTGTGGTAAGTGCTATAAAAAAAGTTAATGCAATGATAAGATAATGAGGATAACTGGGCTGGGAGAAGAGGGCTACTTTAGCTACGGTGATCAGCAATGGTCTCTCTGAGAAGATAACATCTTAGCTGGGATCAGATGATTGAAAAGCCAGCCACGAGAAAAGCTGAAGCAAAAGGATTTTGGGGATAGGGAAATACCAAGTGCAAAGAGACTAAGCAAGGAAAAACAATGAGGGTCAGAGTGACTGCTCAGTGAGAAGAAACGCAACGAGAGATGATGAATACATACCAGGCCAGATAAAAAGTCATGCTTCTCTAGAGTTTGCTGTTGTTTTCCCCTTAAGAGTAATAGGAAACCACTACAGAGTTTTAAATAAGGAAATAATTAAACTGGCTGTTACATGAAGTCAGTAATGTGGAGAGGCAAGAATGTACACAGGGAGACCAGTTACAAGTTGTCAGAGAAAATGGTGTTTAAATTAGGGTGGCATCAGTGAAGATGGAGAAAAGTACATGAATCTGGCTTATGCCTGGAAGTATATTAACAGGATTTGCTGATGGATTGGCTATCAGGATTGATTTCTGAAAAGGAGGAATTAAGGAACTCCTGGGTTTTGTTGGGGCTTGAGCAAGTGGTAAATGATTAGTAATGCCTTTCAAAAAACTGACATACACTAATCATGCATATTGGTAATGCCTTTTAATGACATGGGAAGAATGGGAAAGGAACAGGTTTAGAAGGAAGATAAAGAGTTTCATTTTGGATATGTTAAGTTTGAGATGACCATTAAACAGATGAAGTAGACAACTGAATTAATGAGACTGGACTCAGGTCATTATTATGCTACTAATACTAACTACTAAGACCAAAAGACCAAAAGCAAAATAAGAATTTTAATTTGAATCTATTTTTTTCCAGACTTAGTTTTTAATACTTCTCTTTCTAAATCTAGATTACTCAATTCCCCAATCAGAACTGTTTTTGCCTTCATTTTTGTTCCTTGACATTTTCTAAGTTACAGCATTGTAAGACATTGTGTCATACATTGTAGTGACTTAGGTAGCTTATTATTCTATTATGCCGTATGTAAACAATATGAGAGAACCATTCTGTATAGCTTTTAGCGCCTGGCAAATCTTTGCATTATAAAAGCTCCAACTTCATTGCACTGAACTGAATTTGACAAACAGAGATGATTATATGTAAAACATTATGCATATAGTTTAACCAAGCAGGATCAAAGGAATTTAACACAAGTGTAACACAAATATACATACCAGCAAGTCCTGTTTCCAAAGCATAATCAATATGCTCAATACATAAAAATTCCACAAGAATGGTAAAAATTCTGAAGGCATTCCTTGGTAAGTCAGAAGGATCAGAGAGCTTAAAAACAAAAACCAAACAATTATCACTCAAGTCTACCTTTTGAAAATGCCAATTTTTTAAGCAATTTTTTATAAGATGTAGTCAGTGTTTCAGGTATCAAAATAACTCACAGCTCCCCCCATACTGCGCACGCATGCACAAACACACATACACACAATTTTAACGCTCCATATTTGCCTATAACTCTCCTGACTTAGAGCAACGTTTTTCAAACTTGGACTGCAATTCATTAGTGAAATCCAAGTACACCTTCATAAAATGTATACCTCCCCCATTTAAATATGTATACACAGGGCTAACATGTAAAATGCATTTCTTACTGTGGGTCAGAGGTTTGAGAGCCACTGACTGAGCAAAGAACAGTCTAGTAAAACTTAAAACAAAAAGAATTCTTTGTTTCACTGGGGAGTGGAGATGGAGAAATTAATAATAGATGCACCATAAAATATGACTGGCTCAAATAATGGTTTTATCATTTCCTGACTAAGTGAACCTTTGAGATGTTATTTAACCCCACCATGCCTCAATTTCTTCATTTGGAAGATGGGAATCATATTAACAGTACTTACATTCTAGCCTTGAAGTGAGAATAAAATACGAAAATAAGCGTAAAGTGTTTTTAGCACAGTATTTGCACATAGTGAGCTTACAATATTCATTTTGGTGCTGCTGTTGCTGTTAAACTAGCTATTTAGTAAAATAATTATTAGTTATGCTGGGAAAATAAAATCCTTTTTTAACAGAAAATTACTCTTGACTTCTTATAATTGCTTTCCATATTATTTAT